>NC_141891.1:9577927-9880427 GCF_030686135.1 Camelina sativa | reverse complement strand
CTCTTTCAATAAGCTCTTTAAGAGCATTATCTATCTTGTTTTGAGATTACTTACAGTTCCAATCAAGAAATTGTGTTGACCAATAGGTTCAAAGGTTTAGAGGTAGAGGTGACATGTTAAACCTAATCCTCCTAGTATAAATATGAACAGTGTTGTAACCAAGAACCTTAAAGAGAAATAATATCAAAGTCATGAACTTATCTTCTTCACTAAAGTATTGATCTTATGATTTCTTCAGCCACAACTACTGAAATGGCAAGTAGCGATTTAGAAGTCCGACGGGCCATAACATCCATAATACTATATTGGTAGTTTACCAACCGAGACCATCCTGAAAAGCGAAAACTGCTGTTCAACGATCGCATCACTCACTTACTGCATAACATCGCAATTCATCCCCAAAACCAAAGTTGTTAAAGCTCAACAATAGGTTTATTTAGGTTCATCTTATTTAATAGTCTATATTATTTAAGCTAAGATTATTTGGAACGTTTCTACATTAACGTCGTGATTAATTATTATCTTTTTGGACTATTATTTATTCCTCTTTTTTTTTTTTTTTTTTCTAAAGTTCAAACCATTCACTAAGACAACCAAAAGATATACATATATCATAAATTTAGTAATACATATAGTTTGGTGATGAATTACAATAACGAATATGTGACAAAAAAAATTTAGTTTTACAACGATAAATCAAGAATAAGTTCGTCAATCAAGGAATTGAATAAGCCAGTCCGCAGCTCTTCAACCACGTACTCTCTCCCATCTTCATTGATACAACCCCATTTCATTTCTTTTACGTAGATCTCTCTATTCTCTCTCACTTCCCAACTCGTAAACATATTATATTCTTCTTCTTGTCTCCTCGTCACCCACTCTTCAACTATATCCACCAGCTTGTCCTCGTCTCTTGTCTCATTATTCCCTTTTTCTTTGAAAAAATCTAGCATCACATTGTCTACTACATGAGATGCCAGTAAATGGTTATGTTCCTCGATTGTTCTAGACTTCAGTAGAGCAAACAAACTGTTTGCTCGGATTTCGGATTGATCTTCTTCGGTTTTAGTAATGTGATCAGAGTTGTAATCTTGTCTTCCCACGTATTGCTCTATGCGTTTCTCTAAATCCACAGGCTCAAGTCGTACCAAAGTCTCAAATCTTCTGCTTTTTCTCTCGTTTTTCGTCCTCTCATCTCTTTCTGTAATGTCAATTTATAAAAGTTTAGTTCATCGGATCAGCTGGTAGGATTTATCAGGAAAAACAAAGTGCTTCCATATAAACATATTGTAATCTTTATCTAAATTTCAAAACGCATAAAATATTTTAATTGATATTTTGATCGAACATGAATCAAAAATAGTAAACGTAAACAACACTTTCATATCTTATTACTGTTTCACACGTGTGTGTTTGAAAAAAAAATTCCTTTTAAAAGAAAAAAAAAAAGAGAAGACGCTAAAAATGGTAAATATCTATAAGAGAAAGAAAAAAACAAATATAGTGTAACTTGTAAACGTAAATAAAACCTATATATTGTATAGACAGTACAAGTTTACAAAGTAATGTCCCTACATCGATTAGCGAATATTCAAAGAACGTAAGGATATAATCAGTGACTTTACCCTTGTGATGCGAAGGAGGAGAGATAGCATCATCTTCAAATGGGCATTCTAAGATCGATATTGGACTGAGCTGTTCTTTTTCTTCGTTCACGCATTCCTACAATTTACACTCATTAAATTAATTCAATAGACAATACTCCATAGTAGTATATGGAAAAGAATTTACACGTATAAACGAGAGGTCAACTGTGTAGTAAATCGTGTACGAGTTTAGATTGTAAATTTAAAAATTGTACCAAGCTGGCAAAACAAAATCTAGGAAATCGACGAGTTAACCCACTTCATGACAACAACAACATTATACATTCTCTTTACATTTTCCCATATTTATATAATTATATTAGTACTAATTCCGAAACTTAATTGTAGTATAATCAGTGTGAGAGATTAATAGATTACGAATATAAATGGACCAAAATTGACGTTGGGAATTGAGTGATATCATATCATCCGTAGAATCCGCTTTCGAAGCCACCAAGAAGAATCAGAGAGCTCTCGATTACATCGCTCATATTTATTCACATTCCAAAATTTATAAGTCCCTCCTACCACACACACACGTGACTCACGTACAAACCGACAACTTTCAGTAAACCCAACCCAACATCATAATGTTAAGTTCAACTTAGTTCACTAAATTGTTAGCTCTTGTAATAATAAGTTCTGATATTAATAGTTTGGTGCATTGAGAAAATTGACGTGGTGGATGATCATTGGACAAGCAAAAAATAAAAAAAGTTTGTTAACATAACTAACCTCTGTGTTGTCGTGGAGAGACGATCCGTCACTAACATGTGACCCTACACAATCCCCACTCATAATAACTACTACTTCGCCTGATGATGAGTGAGTCACGACCTCCGAGTTCTCGCTACTAAAACTTAACGAGTCACCGACGGCGTCGTTTGACAATGTCGCTTCACCGGAAAACGAATCCGTCGTGAAAACGTGATCGGACGGTTGATCTTGACTCTCTTGGAGAAAATCAGCGAATGATCTCCACCGTTGGATCTCATTTTCACGATCCTCCCTTTCTTGTTTGTTCTCTCCGTCGACGTTGATCTCACGTCGCGAACGTTTGATCCTCCAGAAGCTTCTTGAGAAAAGCACTTTCTTGTTATCTCTCTTCCGAGACGAAGAGGAAGGGAACGGCAAGAGTTTAACGGCGGTAAGTAACGCCGTCGAAGCTTTGTGAACGGCGTGACTAAACGCTAACCCGCAGGTAAGACGAGGACTGTGGTGGAAGGTTCTTGAACGTTTGACCTCAGCGTTGAGGATGCGAGGGAATGATTTGAAGCCGTTGGATGAGCATGAGCTGAGATCTTCGAGGAGGTAATCTCGTAATATCAATGGCTTTAACCGTCTCTTGCTCACCGGAAGGTGATGATCGGAGGAGGAACTGATCGATGCCATTGGAGAAGGAAGCAATCGAAGAGCTCAAGAGCATGTGAATCTGAGGATGTGAGTGAAGAGTGAGATTGATAGATCAAAGAGTTAGAGAGAGAGTTAGACTAGTAGTATAGTATAAAAGAAGAGTTAGGGAAAGGATTTAATTCTCTGGTGCCCCTATACCAGAAATTCTTTTCTGCATCACCTCCACTTATTCTCACTACCCCTTCTTTAATGAAATGACGAAACTACCCTCTAACAATTTTGAAAAGAAAATTGAACGTACAACTACATCCAGTTGTACTGGATATCCCTTAGTTGTACCTCCAGTTGTACCCATCGCATCTTAGTTGTACCGTCGCACCCTAGTTGTACCAGTTGCACCCTAGTTGTACCTCGCATAGTGGGATTCGAACTCTGGGCTCGCGGGTGCGCATGGAATTCGCAACCACTGAGCTATTGTGTTTTTCGTTGAACATTTACCGATTTAATTATATTTAACCTTTAACAATCTTCATTAAGAGTAATATTGTCTTTTTACCATTGAGGGGTTTTTGAGAAATTGTTTTGATGAATAGAGGTATTAGAGATTACTGTCCGTTAGGGAAATGATAAGCTTCTTTGTGGATTTTGAATAGTTGACAGAGGTCAGATACTGTATTTAATTTTTGGGAGGATACAGTCAGCCATTAAATATACAAAAAAAAAAAAAAGTTATATGTAACAGCTATAGGGGAAATTAAAGTTTTATAAAATTTATGATTTTATCTATAGGGATAGATATGTTTGTAAGTACGTAATTACAAAAATATATGCTAAAAAAACAAAGATGTGGTAGCGACGTGACTATAGAGGATCAGTTATTACGATTGTCATAAGATTAGAAAAAAGAACTCAAATGATTGATTACGGAGATTACACACATTTTATCGATTTGGTATTAGGTGTCCCGTATGGGGAAAATGTTTTTAGTTGTTTAATAATTACAAAATTATTGAACTACAGCGTAGCAGTATTAACACAATTATATAAAGAATCCACATGTACTTTCAAACCAAGTTAGTGCTAAGGAAGGATGTGAGTCTTTTTTGTAGTTTTGTAGTTTTTTCCTCTTTTTAACTCACAGTTATATACTATCAAATATACATATATAGTAGTATATATGAAAAATCATCAATAGTATAAATTTTCAAAAATGAAAACGACAGAGAAGAAACCGAGTAAATCATGTTGGATTTAATTATTTAAAATGTACATTGAATGCTACGTTTGAAAAGATAGATTTATTTTGAAAACAAACCATTTGGTCTCCACATATAAATGTCAATGTTATGTACTTCACTCCATATAACTAATGGGAACGTTGAAAAAAAAACCTAATGGGAACATAAACTTTTACTAATAAACTGCAACAACTGAAATTTTTAAAATAAGAATATCAATTTTCACAAATTTATAAGTAAAATTAGTTTTTTTGTTTATGGCCTTACGGGTTTAAAAGGGGAATAAAGACCTCAAGTTGACCTCGTAAATTAATAAAGACAGTGGACGAGATTCTTGCGGCTTCCATGCAGGTTTTGCCCAATCATCGTTAACGCCATCACCACGTGTGCACGTCTTTGAGATTTAATTGTACTTTAAAAGAAACAAATTGCTGTTTTTAGTCGAATAATGTAATTTTATTATACTTTTAAACTTCTAGATCTCTCCTAACAGCTTCGACACTGCAACGATTCAACCGACTTCCTTATATATAACATTTGTTTTTCTATCTTTACGCATAGTTAATTCGGACGCTAGGGCTCGAATTTGAGACCATGACTTAATCACACCTCATTAGAGTTCGAATTTAAGATTGTATGATGACGTAATTTTGTAACTAGATAATGATCTGCACTGATAGTACAAATTTTTTTTTTTCGTTATTTGTTTTTATTTGTTAAAATTATGATTATATTGTATCATCATGCCAGGCTCAATATAATAAAGGTCCCTGAGGGCATCTCCATTGGAGGGATTTAAGAGGATTTAGGGAGGACTCTTATGATATATAAGATCAGATATAAATCAAAATTAAATAATAAAAAATAAGAGGCAACTCTTATTTAGTATACTTAAGAGGCAACTCTTATTCCTATTTTGTAAACAGTACAATATATATTGTTAAAAAATTCTAAACAGTACATAAGAGTCTCAAATTTAAAGTCCACCATTGGACTTGCCCTGAGGTTTAAAAAAAAAAAATTGGCCTTTTCCCTATGTATTTTTGGTTAAAAAAAAATTGGACCCTATTTTTAAGGGAAATTGGCAGGAATGACCAACAAAAAAATTATAATTGTCTGTCTAGCCATTCTAACTATGAAAAGATCATATACTTTATATAATACATATTAATGACAATTATAGCCCCACTAGTGATTAACTGTTGCCACTCGCCCCTACTCTTTTGTCTACGTATGTCTTCTTCTTTCTATTTATGCTTACATATTTCTACCATCTTTCATTTGGCAACAGTTCTTTTTTTTTTTTTCTTGACTTTTTCATATTTTGTAATAAATTTTCTTTTGAACAAACTATTTTAATTACACAAACTTAATTAAACTATAGTTTTTTTAATGTTTATTATGATTTAAAGATATTAAGATGAGAAAATATAATTTATACACTAACTATAATAACAAAAATATTTGTAATATATAAATACAACAACACTCTATTCCATTTTTAAAAGTATATTTCTCAAGTTTCAAATTATTTACATTGCATACATACATTAATTCAAACTATAATTAGAAATACATAAACAATTTATATATTATATTGTTTCATTGTCAGCATTTAACTCGGTTAATATGTAGGGCATATACGGTTAGTGTTTAATACAGTTGTTTGGGTTGCCTATTTTATCCTTTAGGGTATAGTGTTTTTTCTTTATTGTGCGTTTAATTCGGTTTGAACTATCTATGTGAGTTGCATATATTGTATCTCTTACGGTATATACGGTTAGTGTTTAATACAATTGTTTGGGTTGCCTATTTTGTCCCTTAGGGTATAGTGTTTTTTCTTTATTGTGCGTTTAATTCGGTTTGAGCTATCTATGTGGGTTGCATATATTATATCTCTTATGGTATATACGGTTAGTGTTTAATACAATTGTTTGGGTTGCCTATTTTGTCCCTTAGGGTATAGTGTTTTTTCTTTATTGTACGTTTAATTCGGTTTGAGCTATCTATGTGGGTTGCATATGTTGTATCTCTTATGGTATATACGGTTAGTGTTTAATACAATTGTTTGGGTTGCCTATTTTGTCCCTTAGGGTATAATGTTTTTTCTTTATTGTGTGTTTAATTCGGTTTGAGCTATCTATGTGGGTTGCATATGTTGTATCTCTTACGGTATAATTTTTTTTTTATGTGTTTAATTTGGTCGTTTGAGTTGTCTATTTTTATCTTTTACAGTTAGTATTTAACAAAGTTGCTTGAATTGCTTATGTTGTATCCCTTAGAGTATAACATTTTTCTTTGTTGTGAATTTAATTCACGATTTGGGTTGTATCAATGTTTTATACCATTTTATATGTTCTATACCATTTTATAGTCCTAGTATAATTCTTATTATAAACACTATATATCATGTAAAATTTTCAACATTCAATTTTAAAAATTCAAGTTATGTCGAATGCAGAAAAAAAAAATGTAACTTTTTATGATAAATTTCAAAATTTTAAATAATTTTATTGAAAAGATATATTAAAATAAAATGTAAAAGGGTATCATCTATTTATCCAAATAAATAAATAAATAAATATCTTCTACACTAACACTCTTTGGTGATTGCGCGTGTACCTCACCCTACCCTTCCCTTGTCTTTTTACCTCAACCAATGGTTACTCACTTAATTTAGTTCATTATTTGGCTATTTTCTTTGTTACTTTTTTTGTTTTGGCTATCAGGCAAATTCGCCCTATTTTTAATCAAAAAAAAACCAAAAAAATGAAAAGACCCGGTGCTATTGCACACCTAGCGCATGTGTAGAGCCGAGACTGTATATCACTCATTAACATGTTATATTATAACTCTACTATATGGTGAGTTTTGAGTCATATTAAATTACTAGTAGGTAGGCCTGGAAACTAATATTGTACCCGTATTTAACCTGTTATTCGGCTCGTATGCGTTTCGAAGGGTATTATAATTATATTACTTGTAACTTGTGAGTAAGGATCGAGTATCGGGTATTAATTTAATTTTTGATACCCGTACCATTACCCGTCTCATTACCCGTTTTGTTACCCGACCGTAAATATTCGTTAATATCTAGTATTATCATTTTTAATAATTTATAAATAAATAAATATATATATATATATATATATATATATATTCTAGAATAAAAGTTAAAGCCTAAGTTCAATTTAGTTTTATTTTTAATGGAAAATGATTGTTATTTGTACTTTTTGTTATTTATATATGAATGATCCGTGCTGCAGTGCGGGAAAATAACTTTTTTGTTTTCTTTTTTATAATATTAGTTTAATTATATTATTATGTACTATAATTATTTGGCATATTATATAATATAGTGTTTTTTTAGTTATATTATATAGTACTAATTATTTTTTTGTGTATAATATAAAATAAATACATATGATGGACTATACATTTCCATGTACTTGAAAACATTTATATATATGTACATTTTATAAATACATACGTTTTATCGTAATAGGTTATGTTTCATTTGCTATTTTTGTGGGTAACCATTTTCTGGTTACAACAAATTAATAATAAGATTCTGTTATTATATTTTGTAATTAAATACAGTGACATTATGTGTAATATACCATATGGGAGTAGGATTAATTGTTTAGAACATTGCTTAAATAATATAATAGAGATATAATCCGATACTTCATATCACTAATGAAACAACCCGACCCTTTTTTTTTCTTTTTAATAATTAAATACAATATATAATTAAGTATCCCATACTACTTAATTAAACAAACCAACCCACACCCGGTAACCAACCAATAATAAACCAACATCCAATTACATGCACAGCGGAAACATATCAATAATACAAAACCAATGCAATAGCATTTCTATCCATTCTATCCAGCAACCTAACATATCTCTATCCAAGGTTCCATCCTAAACAATATAACGAAGACCAACAACACACAAACGAGACCCTAGTTCATCCTCCACCCTCGTCGCCATGATTCCACGTCACATACCTGCACACCACAAACAACAATTGAGATGCGTAAGTATTATCATAAATACTTAGTGTGGCCGTCCTCCCATCTACTGGGTTATACACACAAGCATATGAGACCCTCAAGTTATGCAAGCAAACAAAACACAAGCAATACATCAAACCAGGAAAACAAGTCTCGGTGGAGACTAGTGTCGACCGATGCTCGAATGGTGTCGATTGATGCCATATCTGCAGACGCGAACTGCGCGAACACGAACGACGAAACCCGATTCCAAACCATCCCAAATCCGTTCCAAACTCACCCAATTACCTCAGAAATCACTGGGAATCACAAAAGCAACGAACCCAAACAACAAAACAACACAAACAGCAAAGAAAACACACAAACAAGAGAGATCTCATGCTTAGATCAACCATGGTCAAGCACTCACCTCAAGAACAGGAAGATTGAAATGAGAAACATGGAAAACAACACCTCCAGAAGCTCCCCCTTCGTTTCCAGCAACAACTAACCCTCCTATAGCCTCAGATCTCTCCAAAAACTCCAAGAACAAGCCCAGAAAGTCACAAAAACGTTTCTCTCTCTTTTCTCTCTTTCTTTCACTAAGCGGCGACCAAATAACTCCCCAAAAACCCTTAAACTCGTCCTTAGACGCTTATAACACGATTTAGGGATTTAATTGAACCAAACCGAACCAATTCGGCAATTAATCAAACCGGCCGAACCCAGAAATTAGTGGTGTCGATCGATGCCACTAGGGTGTCGATCGACACTCCTTTCAAAATCACAAAATCCGGTTCGCGGATGTTACAATTCTCCCCCACCAATATGGATTTGTCCTCGAATCCCGCAAAACCGTCCAACTGTCAAGGACCTCCGTGCCACCGTCAACACGGCCCGCACGTCCCCGACCGGACTAAATACCGTCAGCCAAGGTTTCCCGTGCACTGTCGCAACAGCCCGCACACCTCCGACTGAACCACGAGGTCTCCCTCTAGTCAATATACTCACATCAAAGACACTATTTGCTCACAACTCAGTGCTTCCCTCGTCCGTGGTCGCAACCAACGAATCATGCCGGCTCGCTATCAGGCCAACCACCTTAAGCTACGGCATCCAGGAAGTCACTCACACACACACTCCCCCCGCTCTCAGGTTGCAACCTTCGTGTCATACCGGCTCACTGCCAAGGCCACAGCCTACAGCTACGGTATCCAGGGACACTCACAGGCCCACTCCCCCCGCTCTCGGGTCGCAACCCTCGAGACATACCGGCTCACTGCCGAGCCACGGCTCACAGCTACGGTATCCAGGGAGTCTCACACGCCCACTCCCCCCGCTCTCGGGTCGCAACCCTCGAGACATACCGGCTCACTGCCGAGCCACGGCTCACAGCTACGGTATCCAGGGAGTCTCACACGCCCACTCCCCCCGCTCTCGGGTCGCAACCCTCGAGACATACCGGCTCACTGCCGAGCCACGGCTCACAGCTACGGTATCCAGAGAGTCTCAAAATCCCGCTCTAAGGTCGTCATCCTAAAGCGCGCTCACGGATCGTCATCCGAAGCAAACATACCACTCCCACTCTCTGGCCACAAAGTCCAGTGAGCTATCGGTATCACATGAGTTGGGCCCACACAATCCTGAGCAAATAAGTCCGATGTCAACGAGTATCTCCCGACTAGATCTACCACAACACTTTCCATTTCTGGAAACTTCTATTTTTAGAAACTTTCCATTTATAGCAACCTTCTACTTATGGAAACTTTCCATTTATAGACTCCCGTGCTATTTCCTTTCCAGTGATTTTTCACAAATCCTAAAACCAAAGAACTCCAACTTTTATTAGAACCTCAGATGCAATAATCGTTTACAACTCCAAATGAAAATACATAATGAAAGAAAGAATACATAAGCTAAAACTAAGCGCCGGAATGGACACCCGGTCCTCCCTTCGGCTGCGCCGCAACCTCCATCATCTGCCTCCTCTTAGGACAGAAAGGCCTGATATGCCCTTCCTCCCCACAATAATAACACACTCGACGGTACTCCTGCGAATCACCTCCCCTGGCCCCGCTTGCCGACACGTGATCCATGCTCCCACTCCCATAACCTCTCTGGCCACCTTGGTTCGCCACTGTCGTCTCTTCCCGCTTCCTTTTACGCCTTTGCTCCAACTGCCTATCCTTGTTTGGAATGCTCTGCTCCAATGTCTCCTCTGAACGAACCGCTGGACTGACCACCACTAACTGTGACCTCAAGTCATCCTCTATCCCAGCTGCAACCTCAACCAGCTCCGCCCTCGTGGCATAGCTCCTCACTCTGCACCGAGTCCTCAGATCATCTCGCAAAGCCAGCAAGAACCTCCGCACCTGAGCCGACTCTGGCTCCCAAGCCCGGCCTGCATACCCCACAAGCCGACTGAACTCTGCATCCAGTTCCCGCACTGTACGGTCCCCCTGAGTCAAACCCAAGAACCGTGCCTCCATACGATCAAGAGCCTCCTGAGGAAAATACTTAGAGTTAAACTCCCCCACAAAATCTCTCCAAGACATACCCCGCTGCACCCTCCGTGCTGTCACCGACCTCCACCACGCACGAGCATCTCCTGACAAGTAAAACACTGCCAGATCCACCCTGTACCGGTCGGGACACCTAAGCGAAAGGAAAATATCCTCCATCCGCTCTCTCCACTCATCCGCTACACTCGGATCGGTACTTCCTGAGAAATACCCGGCTCCCACATGCCGCAGCTGCTCCATCATCCGCACATAGAGTACACATCTTACCGTGGAATCTCATTGAAGGCTCGAAGAGGATGATACTAGGACTCCATACCGCAAACAAATTGACTAACTACTCATAATTAATTCCATCACACAACATCATGCATCAAGCAAAAGGAAAATAATTCACCCCATTAAATTCCTAACCGCTCTAACCATCCATTTAACCATCCTAGAACCGTAAAGGCTCTGATACCAAAATGAAACAACCCGACCCTTTTTTTTTCTTTTTAATAATTAAATACAATATATAATTAAGTATCCCATACTACTTAATTAAACAAACCAACCCACACCCGGTAACCAACCAATAATAAACCAACATCCAATTACATGCACAGCGGAAACATATCAATAATACAAAACCAATGCAATAGCATTTCTATCCATTCTATCCAGCAACCTAACATATCTCTATCCAAGGTTCCATCCTAAACAATATAACGAAGACCAACAACACACAAACGAGACCCTAGTTCATCCTCCACCCTCGTCGCCATGATTCCACGTCACATACCTGCACACCACAAACAACAATTGAGATGCGTAAGTATTATCATAAATACTTAGTGTGGCCGTCCTCCCATCTACTGGGTT
Organism: Camelina sativa; assembly: GCF_030686135.1. Taxonomy (NCBI): domain Eukaryota; kingdom Viridiplantae; phylum Streptophyta; class Magnoliopsida; order Brassicales; family Brassicaceae; genus Camelina; species Camelina sativa. The sequence continues at coordinate 9,868,806 of NC_141891.1, read as the reverse complement.
ATACACACAAGCATATGAGACCCTCAAGTTATGCAAGCAAACAAAACACAAGCAATACATCAAACCAGGAAAACAAGTCTCGGTGGAGACTAGTGTCGACCGATGCTCGAATGGTGTCGATTGATGCCATATCTGCAGACGCGAACTGCGCGAACACGAACGACGAAACCCGATTCCAAACCATCCCAAATCCGTTCCAAACTCACCCAATTACCTCAGAAATCACTGGGAATCACAAAAGCAACGAACCCAAACAACAAAACAACACAAACAGCAAAGAAAACACACAAACAAGAGAGATCTCATGCTTAGATCAACCATGGTCAAGCACTCACCTCAAGAACAGGAAGATTGAAATGAGAAACATGGAAAACAACACCTCCAGAAGCTCCCCCTTCGTTTCCAGCAACAACTAACCCTCCTATAGCCTCAGATCTCTCCAAAAACTCCAAGAACAAGCCCAGAAAGTCACAAAAACGTTTCTCTCTCTTTTCTCTCTTTCTTTCACTAAGCGGCGACCAAATAACTCCCCAAAAACCCTTAAACTCGTCCTTAGACGCTTATAACACGATTTAGGGATTTAATTGAACCAAACCGAACCAATTCGGCAATTAATCAAACCGGCCGAACCCAGAAATTAGTGGTGTCGATCGATGCCACTAGGGTGTCGATCGACACTCCTTTCAAAATCACAAAATCCGGTTCGCGGATGTTACAATTCTCCCCCACCAATATGGATTTGTCCTCGAATCCCGCAAAACCGTCCAACTGTCAAGGACCTCCGTGCCACCGTCAACACGGCCCGCACGTCCCCGACCGGACTAAATACCGTCAGCCAAGGTTTCCCGTGCACTGTCGCAACAGCCCGCACACCTCCGACTGAACCACGAGGTCTCCCTCTAGTCAATATACTCACATCAAAGACACTATTTGCTCACAACTCAGTGCTTCCCTCGTCCGTGGTCGCAACCAACGAATCATGCCGGCTCGCTATCAGGCCAACCACCTTAAGCTACGGCATCCAGGAAGTCACTCACACACACACTCCCCCCGCTCTCAGGTTGCAACCTTCGTGTCATACCGGCTCACTGCCAAGGCCACAGCCTACAGCTACGGTATCCAGGGACACTCACAGGCCCACTCCCCCCGCTCTCGGGTCGCAACCCTCGAGACATACCGGCTCACTGCCGAGCCACGGCTCACAGCTACGGTATCCAGGGAGTCTCACACGCCCACTCCCCCCGCTCTCGGGTCGCAACCCTCGAGACATACCGGCTCACTGCCGAGCCACGGCTCACAGCTACGGTATCCAGGGAGTCTCACACGCCCACTCCCCCCGCTCTCGGGTCGCAACCCTCGAGACATACCGGCTCACTGCCGAGCCACGGCTCACAGCTACGGTATCCAGAGAGTCTCAAAATCCCGCTCTAAGGTCGTCATCCTAAAGCGCGCTCACGGATCGTCATCCGAAGCAAACATACCACTCCCACTCTCTGGCCACAAAGTCCAGTGAGCTATCGGTATCACATGAGTTGGGCCCACACAATCCTGAGCAAATAAGTCCGATGTCAACGAGTATCTCCCGACTAGATCTACCACAACACTTTCCATTTCTGGAAACTTCTATTTTTAGAAACTTTCCATTTATAGCAACCTTCTACTTATGGAAACTTTCCATTTATAGACTCCCGTGCTATTTCCTTTCCAGTGATTTTTCACAAATCCTAAAACCAAAGAACTCCAACTTTTATTAGAACCTCAGATGCAATAATCGTTTACAACTCCAAATGAAAATACATAATGAAAGAAAGAATACATAAGCTAAAACTAAGCGCCGGAATGGACACCCGGTCCTCCCTTCGGCTGCGCCGCAACCTCCATCATCTGCCTCCTCTTAGGACAGAAAGGCCTGATATGCCCTTCCTCCCCACAATAATAACACACTCGACGATACTCCTGCGAATCACCTCCCCTGGCCCCGCTTGCCGACACGTGATCCATGCTCCCACTCCCATAACCTCTCTGGCCACCTTGGTTCGCCACTGTCGTCTCTTCCCGCTTCCTTTTACGCCTTTGCTCCAACTGCCTATCCTTGTTTGGAATGCTCTGCTCCAATGTCTCCTCTGAACGAACCGCTGGACTGACCACCACTAACTGTGACCTCAAGTCATCCTCTATCCCAGCTGCAACCTCAACCAGCTCCGCCCTCGTGGCATAGCTCCTCACTCTGCACCGAGTCCTCAGATCATCTCGCAAAGCCAGCAAGAACCTCCGCACCTGAGCCGACTCTGGCTCCCAAGCCCGGCCTGCATACCCCACAAGCCGACTGAACTCTGCATCCAGTTCCCGCACTGTACGGTCCCCCTGAGTCAAACCCAAGAACCGTGCCTCCATACGATCAAGAGCCTCCTGAGGAAAATACTTAGAGTTAAACTCCCCCACAAAATCTCTCCAAGACATACCCCGCTGCACCCTCCGTGCTGTCACCGACCTCCACCACGCACGAGCATCTCCTGACAAGTAAAACACTGCCAGATCCACCCTGTACCGGTCGGGACACCTAAGCGAAAGGAAAATATCCTCCATCCGCTCTCTCCACTCATCCGCTACACTCGGATCGGTACTTCCTGAGAAATACCCGGCTCCCACATGCCGCAGCTGCTCCATCATCCGCACATAGAGTACACATCTTACCGTGGAATCTCATTGAAGGCTCGAAGAGGATGATACTAGGACTCCATACCGCAAACAAATTGACTAACTACTCATAATTAATTCCATCACACAACATCATGCATCAAGCAAAAGGAAAATAATTCACCCCATTAAATTCCTAACCGCTCTAACCATCCATTTAACCATCCTAGAACCGTAAAGGCTCTGATACCAAAATGAAACAACCCGACCCTTTTTTTTTCTTTTTAATAATTAAATACAATATATAATTAAGTATCCCATACTACTTAATTAAACAAACCAACCCACACCCGGTAACCAACCAATAATAAACCAACATCCAATTACATGCACAGCGGAAACATATCAATAATACAAAACCAATGCAATAGCATTTCTATCCATTCTATCCAGCAACCTAACATATCTCTATCCAAGGTTCCATCCTAAACAATATAACGAAGACCAACAACACACAAACGAGACCCTAGTTCATCCTCCTCCTCATCGCCATGATTCCACGTCACATACCTGCACACCACAAACAACAATTGAGATGCGTAAGTATTATCATAAATACTTAGTGTGGCCGTCCTCCCATCTACTGGGTTATACACACAAGCATATGAGACCCTCAAGTTATGCAAGCAAACAAAACACAAGCAATACATCAAACCAGGAAAACAAGTCTCGGTGGAGACTAGTGTCGACCGATGCCACCAGAAGGTGTCGACCGATGCTGAACCCAAAGGTGTCGACCGATGCCACAAGAAAGTGTCGACCGATGCTGAACCAGAAGTGTCGACCGATGCTCGAATGGTGTCGATCGATGCCATATCTGCAGACGCGAACTGCGCGAACACGAACGACGAAACCCGATTCCAAACCATCCCAAATCCGTTCCAAACTCACCCAATTACCTCAGAAATCACTGGGAATCACAAAAGCAACGAACCCAAACAACAAAACAACACAAACAGCAAAGAAAACACACAAACAAGAGAGATCTCATGCTTCAACCATGGTCAAGCACTCACCTCAAGAACAGGAAGATTGAAATGAGAAACGTGGAAAACAACACCTCCAGAAGCTCCCCCTTCGTTTCCAGCAACAACTAACCCTCCTATAGCCTCAGATCTCTCCAAAAACTCCAAGAACAAGCCCAGAAAGTCACAAAAACGTTTCTCTCTCTTTTCTCTCTTTCTTTCACTAAGCGGCGACCAAATAACTCCCCAAAAACCCTTAAACTCGTCCTTAGACGCTTATAACACGATTTAGGGATTTAATTGAACCAAACCGAACCAATTCGGCAATTAATCAAACCGGCCGAACCCAGAAATTAGTGGTGTCGATCGATGCCACTAGGGTGTCGATCGACACTCCTTTCAAAATCACAAAATCCGGTTCGCGGATGTTACAACTAATTTCGTGGTAGGTCTAAATATTTCAAAAACTGTATATAGTCAATTAACAAAAAAATAGGTGATTTAAGTAAAAATTTTAATATTAATAAACTATACATATTTCGGTTATAAGTTTAATAGTATGTATCACAGGAAAGAAGGGTTTTTTCTTTGTTTTTAAAGAACATATATAAGTTATATTGTTTTGGTTTTGTCATAAACTATTTATTTGAGTGTAATTCTAATACAGAGATTCACTGATTCAGTATGAGTTTTTTCTTTTCTTTCCAAATTTTTATTGGTGGGGTTTGTGGTTGTGGATATAGTTAACTGATGACAAAATAAAATAAGAAATGTAAATTGGAAGATAGATATATGTTGGGCTTTATCTAACAAATACTGGGCTTTTGTATTAACGTCCCCTACGGATAAGAACGTCAGTTATAACATGAAATCTCATGAAAGTCATTACAATCCACGAAATAACAGAACTCAGTTATAAGTTATACTAACTTATTATCTATATATACATTTTTAAGTATATTTTGAGTTTTATCCTTTTATTTGTACTTATTTAAAATTTTACTTATAAAGTTAATCCCTAAAAAATTTCTAAAAACAGCATTACTTCAAATTTTGTTTCCTAAATATTTTACATATCATTCCAACTAAAAAAATACAGCATAATCAATATGAAAACAGAAACTATAATATATTTAACCACACCTTCTAATCTGTATGGAATATATTCTATCTCTTAATTTTTTGTAAATAAAGAAAACAACAATTTGATTCCTATTTTGTTTTCCAAAGCCTGTGAGCTTTGATTCATAACTTAAGAAGAAATTCGATTCACATTTATTTAAATACTAGATAATAATCCGCGCTGGTAGCGCGGAAATTTTTTTTATTTTGTTATTTGTTAATATTATGTTTATGTTGTATCATTGATTTATATGTTATATAATATAGTACTATATGGTGAATTTTGATTCATATTAAACTACGAATAGGTAGGCCTGGAAACTATTACCGATATTGGACCCGTTTTTTGGTTTGTATCCGTCCTGAAAAAGGTACCCGTAGCTTTAAGGTCGAGTGAAGGGTATAATAATTATATTATCCATGAATAATGATCGAATATCGGATATTAATTTAATTTTTGAGCGTCTCGTTACCCGTCTCATTACCCATTTTATTACCCGACTCATAAATACATGTTAATATTTTGTAGAATAATGTTACCAGCGTGAGGAAATATTTATGTAAATTTGGATTTGTTTGTTACAAAATAATAGTAGAAAATTTATTAATTCTATACATTTTATAAAATCATATATTTAATTTACTTAAGGTCATACTCTGATTTCGACCCGTAGTTGGTACTACTATTTTGGTTTGATGCAATATCAAATTCGTTAATTATACATTCGGTAAAGCCAAAAAAATCCAACAAAACATGTATTGACCCGTGATTTGGTATTACAAATTGATGTGATCGTGTTTAGAGATCTTAATATACCAAATTTACTATTTAAAGTTATTGGTATAACATGTTGTATATTAATTTTATAGGTGAAAATTACAATTAGGTTATGTATATTATCAATATTATACACTTAGTATTGTTTATATAGTGAATATTGTGTATAAACAATTAAGTTTTAACCAATTAAATAGTTTGTTATTATTTCCTAAGATTTATGAAACAATAAATAGAGTTTTATTATTTTGTAAACAAGTCTAAATTTTTCTTTTGTTAGTTATTAGAATAATTAAAATATAATAGCATTTTCGTAATATGTCACATCAGAACTGGTTAAATTATTAACAACATAGCTTACATAAGTATAGATATATTTTAAAAATATAACAATGTTGTATCCTAATTTTAATATATATTTGTTATTATTAAATGATTTAGATATGTAAATATTTAATCTTAGTTTTATAAATAAATTTAAGTTTTATAATTTTCTAAATAGTTTGTTATTGTTTTCTAAGATTTCTGAAACAATAAATAGAATCTGTTTAATTATTTTATTACATAATTTCGAAATAATTTTATTATTATTTTATTAAATAATTTCAAAATTATTTTATTAATGATTTCTTGTAATCTAATAAATTAATAATTACTATTTTTTGGATAATCATTTTTAGATTACAACAAATTAATATTAAGATTCTGTTATTATATTTTGTATTAAAATACATTGGCATTTTGTGTAATATTTTACATGGAGTAGGGTTATTTGTTTAAAGGGTTGCTTAAATAAATATATAGATTATAATTAATATATATATATATATAAACATGATAAAATTTACTAATATGTAAAACTAAAAAAGTTTAAAATACTATATAATATGGTTATATAGTAGATGGGTTATAAAGAGAATATGTTGGAATTAATAAAATATTATTAAATATGTGCTAACACGGGTTAAATCTTTATTTTATTATTTATTAATACTATTAATATTAGAATATTTGACATATAAAATTAAATTGATTTTACTAAGATTGTGTAAAATAATTATATCATTAGAAAAATGTGACTTAATCATAGCGTATAAATGATTTACTATGTATTTAGATCCCTTATTTTTTGTTATAATAATTAAAAATTAAAATAGAATCTCAAATGCTAAACAAAACAAACTAAACATAAACAAATGGTCATGAGGTATATTGCGGGTTAAAAATTTAATATAAATATTTAGCCACATAAAGGTCGGGAAATTTAGTTATTCTTCTATTTGCAAAAAATAAAATATAAATATAATATAAATTATATACACGTGGTGTGCTGCGGGTTAAAATCTAGTAAGACTAAAGAAAGTCATTACAATCTGTTGGAGACAGAAACAACAATTGAGAAAGAGAGTTTTGGAAATAAGATCTGGACAGACTTTCGGTATAAATCGACAAGAACAATGAAGAACAACGAACTGGACTTTTGTATTGATGTCGTGTATTGAATTGCTGAAAGTTACCTGTGTCAAATACTTTACAAAAGCTGATTATTTAAACTAAATCCTTAATGAGATTCCTCTGAAATCTCTTCCCGTGATCTCGCTCCCGATCATCACAACGAAATCCCGAACTCCTCTCTAGTTGACTCCATCCTCCTAGAACCCGAGCTCTCTTTCTGGGCTTTTGTCAGGCCCAATTGCCGGGTCGACATCTGCGCCTTAGTGGGTTTGTCTATTGGACCTTTATTCAGCGAAACCCAACACCAACACAATCCTATCAAAATGTTAAATTTTTTTTTTCTTTTTGGATTAAATCTTAAATTTACTCAAAGCAAATGATAGCCATTACAGAGGAATGTTTCAATGTTTATAAACTAAAGACTTAGAAGAAATACCAACTAAAGCACGAGCGTGTAAACAATTTTTATAAGATGATACGATGATTGATGTCTTAGATCCCACGACAACTTCTAAATATATTTAGGCATTAAGTGTATTTAACTAAGCTATATATTGAATGTAGAGTACTTTATTTACTCTTACCTTCTCGGATAATGGTTATCTCATAAACCAAAGTCACCAAAAGCGACAGGATACAAAGGTTTTAGGTTTGTTTAGTTAAAAGCTATACATGCATATAAGAATGCATAAATTAGACTATTACGATTCCTCCTATTACTTAGGATCTCTTTATGGTGTTGATTCATTCCATGCCAAGGATATTATAGATTTTTGAACATTTTTGACTATATGACATCTTTTGTCTCACAAGATATTCTTGTTTAAGATCATATGAAGGTATTGTTTCTAGATTAATGTATAAGGATGAATAACCATTAAATCCCTTATATAATACTCCCTCCGTTTCAAAATATAGGATGTTGTAAGCAAAGAACGCAGATTAAAAAGTCTTTACTTTTAACAAGTTCAATCAATCAAAAACAATACTGTATAATATAAAATATTAAACTAATCTAAAAGTTGTATCGAAATTTGAAAATATCCTATATTATGAAACAAAAAAACTTCTTTAAAACATTTTATATTTTGAAACGGAGGGAGTAAAACAGAAGTACACAACTTTTTTTGTAGATTATATAATTTTTATAAGTTGGCTACAAAATAGGTTATAGATTAAATATAAGTTGGTTACAAAAAAGGTTATAGATTAATTGGTCAATCTATGGCTTATATCCCAAAAAATCTTCCTAAAGAGAATATTTCAATAATTTATACAATTCCTAAAATAAAATATTTAGTATTTCATGTATTGTTACAAAATATATACTGTTAGACATAAAAATATTCTCTTAGAGATAAAAAGGAATAAAATATTTGCAATTTATCACATTTAATCGTGATTTCCGAGATCTTATTGTACAGTTGAAAATAAAATCTTACCTAAGCAATGGTCATATTAAAAAACTTTCACCAAACATGTTCAAAAATTAAAATAAAAACAAACAACAAACATAACCGTTTCTCATACATAAAATTACAAACTTAACAATATAAAACTTACAAAATAGGTATTTTTTTCAAGTCATCATATTTAGCATATGGTTTTATTCAAAAAAAAACTTTTAAAAACAATCATATAAATTATATTTTATTCTAAAATTATAATATAAATAAAAGGAATTTTAACATGTGCTCTAGCACGGATCTTAATCTAGTATATGTGTTATACTGCAGGATAAACACAATCAAACATTGACAGGGTGATGAGAATTAGGAACACAATTTAATTGTTAAGGAAAAAATCTATCTAACTGTACTCTATTAGATTCCTAGATAACCTTAACCTTATATTTTCTTTTCAAGATTACCTTAACCCAAGTTTAAGTATTTTTCACATAAAAAGAAGAGAATAAATAAAAATTCACATGATTTGAAATAATATTCGATATCATCAAAATACAGTACATTCTTAAATTCTTGGAATTTATCTTATCAATAAAACATAATTTGATCTAATTTGTGATTCGTTATTAACTTTATAGGTTTCAGACTAGACAAAAAAAATTTTAATCTAAAAAAAAACTCAGTTCTTGATATAAAGAATAACAAAAATTAATTCTCTTTTGTGGTATACCAGGGTCATTGATAGATTTACAAAGCGAAAATCCTAATCATTCAGAAAATACAAATCTAAAATCTCTAAATCTATCATATATTTATTTACAATGTGTAATTTTGTCATATCAGTTATATTTAATTTTTTTTAATTATTATTTGTATTTCATATACTCTAGTTCTATTTACAGTTGTGAATCCTTTATTATTATAATATAATAAACGATCGACATAGCTCGTGATAAGATAATGTTATTATTATATCCCATCATCCCTCAACTTAAGCTATATATTAATGGTCCACATTCTATAGAGGTGAAGCATGTGACCTCGTATTATATTTATGCACAAACAATAAATTCTTATTCCAAATATATATAAACACCTCATAAAAAAATATTCAATTGAAACTAATTATGAAAGTAAGCTTTTCTTTTTTGCCAAACTATAATTTTTCCCTCGACTATATGAATAGGGTGGTCCAATAATTATTTTGCAATTTATAATATGTATTAAATAGGTATATTCCATATAATTTATCACTATTGCAATTTGCAAGCATCAACATCTTCCGAATTTTAATATTAATAAAGGGTCCAGAAATTTTAAATCTTAGTATTTCGAAACAACTTGATTGATATCAATCTCTCTACAGTTGCTTAATTTATTATTTGGATTGACAAAAATAGAATGGGACGAAGTTGTATCATATATACAGAAAAATAAGGAGATTTCTTATACATTATTGGTCAAAGACTCGAACAAATGGAAATTTTATTTAATAATATCACATATTTTATATCAAATTGTCCAACCAATTCAATTCGTGGTGATCTTACCGATCAAAGAAGCCAAATTAATCGCCATTTTGGTATATGTATGATCTGTGTCCATGTGTTCCCTAGTAGCCTACTTCTACTTTGAACAGTTAATTAATTAATTGAGGTTCTGTAAAAAATACGTAAGTTTTACAAAACAATTTCTTTGTTTTTTGGCACCTTGAAGAATCCTTTCAAATTCAATACTATTAAAAGTGAGGAAGATAACGACACGAGTCAATTTGTTACACTTGTTTTTTTATTTAAGAATAGAAACCCCAAAAAAACGTCTCATTTCTATCTCAGCTTAGTTGTAAACTTGTAATGTATGTAACTCAAACAATATAGTATAAATATATTTACAAAATATCCAAAAAAAAATTTACAAGGGAAATTTCCCCTGGAAATCCAAATAAACGTAAATTTTCATGTTAGACATCTGAAAAAAAAACATATTTTCTTGGAAACTCTTTTTGTTTTTTTGTAATTCCAATTTCCACAAATGAAAAAAATAAAAATAAAATAGTGTCTTCTCGGTAGTAGTAGTAGGATGAAGACGGAGTCTCATAAGAAGAAATGACATAATGGCTAGTCAAAAACCGCCAAAATTGTTATGTTGTAATTAAGACTTAATATCTTAGTCAAAATAACATCTCTTATTCCCAATAAAGCATAATTAGTCACTTAATTTCAAACTTATAAACACACCTTTCACACATCAACAATACCTTCTTCTTCTTCTTCTTCTTCTTCATCATCATCCTCTCTCTCTTTCTCTGTCTTCTCTCTCTCTCAAACCTGTAATCATGGCAGCTCCTTTGATCATCAAGAACCAAACAGATCACCGACAAGATCCAAATCCTAACCCGAATCATCTCTCCTCTTTGATTCAAGAAGCCAAATCAATCGCCAAAATATCTCTCCCAATGATCTTAACTGGTTTACTTCTCTACTCTCGTTCAATGATCTCAATGCTCTTCCTCGGCCGTCTCAATGATCTCTCTGCTCTCTCCGGCGGCTCGCTTGCACTCGGCTTTGCCAACATCACAGGCTACTCTCTCCTCTCCGGTCTCTCTATCGGCATGGAACCCATCTGTGTTCAAGCCTTTGGCGCCAAAAGATTCAAACTTTTAGGCCTTGCTTTGCAAAGAACCACACTTTTGCTTCTCCTCTGTTCTCTTCCCATCTCTCTCCTCTGGCTCAACATCAAAAAGATCCTTTTGTTCTTCGGACAAGACGAAGAAATCTCGAACCAAGCTGAGATCTTTATCCTCTTCTCTCTCCCTGATCTGATTCTCCAATCTTTTTTACACCCTATCCGTATCTACCTCCGATCTCAATCGATCACTCTTCCTCTTACTTACTCTGCTTTCTTCGCCGTATTGCTCCACATTCCGATCAACTACCTTCTCGTTTCGTCCCTCGGTCTCGGACTTAAAGGAGTCGCTTTGGGAGCAATCTGGACTAATGTCAATCTCCTAGGGTTTCTGATCATCTATATTGTGTTTTCCGGTGTTTACGACAAGACTTGGGGAGGGTTTTCGATGGATTGTTTTAAAGGATGGAGATCTCTGATGAAATTAGCAATCCCTAGCTGTGTCTCGGTTTGTCTAGAATGGTGGTGGTACGAAATCATGATTCTTCTATGTGGACTGTTACTTAACCCGCAAGCAACTGTTGCATCTATGGGAATCTTGATCCAAACCACTGCTCTGATCTACATTTTCCCTTCTTCTCTGAGTGTTAGCGTTTCGACACGTGTTGGGAACGAACTAGGTGCGAATCAGCCTGATAAAGCGAGAATAGCCGCGAGAACAGGACTAGGTTTAAGCCTAGGTTTAGGTTTATTCGCCATGTTTTTCGCTTTCATGGTGAGGAATTGCTGGGCTAGATTGTTCACGGATGAGGAAGAGATTGTGAAGTTGACTTCTATGGTTTTACCGATCATCGGACTTTGCGAGCTAGGGAACTGTCCTCAGACCACAGTTTGTGGAGTGCTGAGAGGAAGTGCGAGACCTAAGTTAGGAGCAAACATAAACTTGTGTTGTTTCTACTTTGTGGGAATGCCAGTGGCTATATGGTTAAGTTTCTTTAGTGGGTTTGACTTCAAGGGACTGTGGCTCGGTCTGTTTGCGGCGCAAGGATCATGCCTGGTTTCAATGTTGGTTGTGTTGGCTACGACTGATTGGGAAGTCGAAGTTCATAGAGCAAAAGAGCTCATGACTAGATCATGTGATGGTGAAGACGATGGGAACACGACACCGTTTTTGTTGGATTCTTTGGATATAGAAGAAAGTGGGAATTATAGGCATTTGAATGTGTTTTAAAAACCTTGTCTCTCTCCATGTTTTGATTTATTGGCATCTAACGAGATTCGTTTCATTGTACACTAAACTCTTCTAATTGATTAATTTAGGATGAAACATTTGATTTGTGAGATATACTGTATTTGATTTCAAGTAATATGAATGTTACAAAGGTTGTTTGATTTGATTGTAAAAAGCTTTAATAATTAATAGTATTAAATATCCTGTCCATTTTTAAAAATAAAATAAATAAATAAATCATGAGAGTGAATTTGTTGTCATGAGAATGACTTTTAAAATTGAATGTAAAACATAAAACTATCCTTTTCAAGTGGTTTGAGTTGTTATATAAAGTATATGAATCTGGTTAAGCAATTAAAGGACAAGATAGAAGTTGGTTTCGTTGCCGGGAAATTCTTATGCAAGAGAAAAAATAATATACATGCATGTTTTAAGTGGTCCTCCTCTTATGTACGCGTGACGTTTACGTGATAAGGCGCGTGTGTAAGTAAGGGAGTTTGTGTAACTTTTTTGACGACGGCGCCGAGAAAAGTTTTAAGGTCGTCGTTTGCGACAGCCGACGCCGTGAACGACCTGGTCTCTTTGTCGTCTCCTTCGTTTTTCTTTTTTCTTCCACTAACAACGCCGACTAACCCGTTTACCCGACTCGTTTCACTGTTTCAGTCATTTTTTTGTTCCCATGGTTGGATAAAGTATAATAATATAATACAACTTCAGAATTTGTTTTGACATTACAAATTTACAACTTTCATAGTTTTAAATTTGTAATTCACAATACAACTTTAGAAGTCAAATATCTGAACTACAAATTTACGACCACTTGGTTATAAGTTATAACAAACTCATGGTGTAAATTTTGTAGACTACTAAAAAAATGTAACAAACTCATGGTGTGGGTGGTAAGGAACAAAAAAGGCCCATAAGATGAAACATGAAGGAAGGAGAAGTAGTTATGAACTTGCTGCCACTAACATCAAATATATATTTTCCCTCAACTGTCCCAACTTGCTTTTATATAACCATAGCTTCTAATGTCCTTCATCCTCCATCACCTCTTCTTTTCTTGTTTTTTCCCTTCAATTATTTTGTCTACATTTTATATTTTAAACTTCTAATACATTTGCATAGTTGCATAATCTTTTGGATTTTTTGGATTATTAACACAATAAAGTTCGATCTAGCTACAATGACTTCTATAGTTCTATAATTCCAAAGCTTTAGCTTTGATTATCATAGCAATTTGCTAATCTGGTAAATTTGGTAATTATATCCAACAAAAGCCAACGAATTCGAAGATGCATATCGGCGAAAACGAAACCTTTCCTATAAAAGCCAGCCTCGGATTCAATATTCAATAAAACAATAAGAGTAACAACTTCTATGAAGAAAAATAAGAAGAGAACTAAAGAATAAGTTATATAAACCCCAATAGAATACCAATTTTAGATCAGCTCCAAGAACAATGCTTCTTGTTTGCTCGTTAAACCTACATCGTTTAGAGTCGATGAGCATTCCCCATCGCCAAAAGCATGCCGTGGAAAAGGCCTTACCTGTTTTTGATCATACAAACATTACCAACTAAGAATATAAAAAAGTCTCCAACGAAAAATTGAATATAGCATTTTTTTGGCCACAAACCACTTACCAGCCTGTAAGTGTTGGGCTTCACAACTCTACAGATGTCCATAAAGTCGAAAAGTGACTGCATATGAGAAAGAAGACATGCTTAGTGGTTTATAAGGTTTTTCATAGTGTCTGAGGATAAATGAAGCTGGTTTTGGGATACTCACTTGGAGTTTGTCGGATTTAAGGAACCGGCGACCATGGCGGGTGCCATCTGGCAATCTGACTTGAAGTGTAATGGCATTCTCTTCGCCTGCTGGTGGCTCCTGAGGCAGAGACGCTTCCTTGGTAACTAATTGCCTCTCCAGCTCCTAGTAAGAAAGATAAAAAATTGAGACTCATCCAAATACCGCATACAGCTTAGTACCTATGAGACTTCAAACCTAGTAGCGATGCTAGTTCTAACTAGTTTTTCGTAAATGCAAGAAAGTATAGACATCTTTTTTCTTGTTCCAAGAAAAATGGATTGGTTCCAAAGGTTCATGTGGTTTGGGTACTTTTTCTCCATCCAAGTGCAGGATCTTGGTAACCACTCAAAACATAACATTCGGGATAACCTGTTTACACACAGGAATAAAGAGACTCATGTATAACCAGAAGCGCACCTGTTCCTCTTCGACCTTCCTGCGAGCTTCTTCCTCCTTTCTCTTTTCTTCTTCAAGAGCTTCTACTCTAGCAGCTTCTTCTGCCAATCGACGAGCCTCAGCCTTTACCCTGTCAGCTTCCAGCGATGCAAGATACGCATCGTCCTACATGAGTTCAGATTTCAAAAAAGAAAAAACTTATCAATCCCTTCGAAAACCTAAAAGAGTGAAACTCTTTGCCCATTACTTCTATTCTTCATGTCACAAGGATAGATCAAATAAAAGTATTCTCCAGACAACTTTGGGGAGGAAAGAAACAAAAATATTCCTAACCTGCTGTTCTCGAATCAACCTTTGAGCTGTCAATGACGGTGAGGGTGGACGCTGTGTCCTTTGCGGATAAGATGGTGCATAAGGAACACGATATTCACTATTAGGAATGCTTCCAAACATGGCCGCCTCTAGCATGACAGCTTCATCATGTTCCTCAGACGAAATGCCTCCCCACTTAAACCAAACATGTAATAATAGTAATAGCTCAGCCACTGATTACTCTAGGATTCTTACTTGAAAGTAAAGGTAATCTGATTAATAAATATAGAACCAAACATATATGCTTCACTACCTCAGAAGGAAAACCATTGCCAGCATCAGGTGAATGAATAACTGCATCTTCTGCTTCAGGGCTCTGGGGACGATCATCATTACGTGGGGCCCGAGATCCAGAAACCGCACGTCTTGGTCTGTGCCTAACACGGGGTTCAATGAGTTCCTCGTCAACATAATCAGGGTCATAATCATCGTCATCGTCGTCATCATCATCATCTTCATCTTCATCGTCGTCATCATCATCATCATAATCCTCGTCATCATCATCGTCAGACAGTGAGCTAGGTGCTGCGAGTCTACACATGTAAAAACAATTTCTTGGGACATTTTCTAGGAAAAACAGAAGACAAACTGATGGACTACAAAAGGTGTTACAAAACAAAACAAAACAGAACAGAACAAACCTTCCATTTGAGGCTCGGGTACTCTGCTGTCCTGGAATAGAAAGAACTTCAGAGGTTTCTCTTTCTGAGGATGAAGCCTTCCAACCTTCACTGCGCAACAACACTTCTTCCTCTGCTGACTGCACTGTGACAGATTTTGCTACGTCAACATCATCTTCCATGCGAGAGTGATCATTTTCAGGCGACTGATTCTTTGGTACCTATACAACAATATAAACCACTGAATAAATCTTGTGACTTCAGAGGTAAACAGAAAACGAGCAGGCTATGCCTAATGCTTAAGTTTATATACTTTCCATTATCTTAAGCAAAACTTACCCCAGTCTCCATTTTTGAGGCCTCAATAGCAGCTCGAATCATTTCTTCTTCTATGTCATTTGATCGACCAGATGGCCCAGTGCTGTCCTTAACCTCTATAGGTATCTGCCTGACCCCTCTTGGAAGAGGTGGCATCGGAGAATCCCGGCGCGGGAAGGGGACCGTGGTTCTAGCTTCTGAGAGTGCTGGAGTCACATCACCATCTATATCCATTGCATCACCCTGAGGGATATTAGCTGGATTTTCATATAGTCTGCACAAAGATGATAAGAACGTGTCACACACATGCCTAAAAAAAAAACATGCAAGGTAGCAACAAAGATAAAAAGAGTGGGAGGAGGGCATACGAATTTTGATGTCCGTGATTATAGTATGCATTCACAGCTCTATTGAGATTCCCACGATATTCCTGCAACAAAGAAAGCATGTAAATTTTAGGCAAACACTAGGGATTAGCTACACCAAAACAAAAGCTACAAGTAAACTAAATTGTACATCAAGATGAGTTTTGAGAAGTTTGAAACTTCAACAATCAACTTAAACCCCTCAGCAAATTCAATAACCCTAAAAACAAAACTTTTCCCAACTTAAACCACATAATGTCACAATGCGTAGGTCACAGACTTGTTTTAGATATCAATGAACAAATTACCAAAATCGATAAGCTACACAGAGAAATAAAACAGCAGAAACCCTTCTAATAAAAACTTAATCCGATCATCGGGTGACCTAAATTTTAACAAAATCAACTTCAAAATTTCAACTTTTAACAATATAAGAGAACATATTTAGAAGAAAAAAGGAATTTTGATGATCAAATCCTAAAGTTACCACAAACAGAATTAAACAAAAATCAAAACAATAGAAGAAGAAGGAAGAAGAAGAAAAGTGTAGTGGAATCACCTCAAGCTTCCGAACGGCGACGGCATTGGAAGCGCCGGTGATGCTCATGAAGGTGTCGATTGCTTCCTGAGTGGGTGTCGCCATTATAGAGAAACCTTTGAGAGAGGAAGTATCGTCGCAGAGAAGATTTGTGTGTTTGAAAAGCTGGAGTGAAGGAGGAGGCAAAGAATTAACAATACTGTGTTTATCTAATTCCTAAATAAATAAATTGCAGTGTGGAAGAAGAAGAAGAAGATGAAGAATTGGATCGGCGACTCTCAGAGTTTTAAAGCCTTTTTTAGGTTCTTTTCCTTATTCTTTTTGTTTTTTTACTTTTTTTTTTGGTTTTTGGTTTAGATTTTATTTTAATTTAACTTTTATTCTCTTTGTAAATTTTCTTCGCTGTACGGTTCAGGAATCAGGATATTCCCATATTTAAGAATTAAGATAATATTTAGGTTTGGGGTATCCCAACCTTTACGAAAACAAAAAATAAAAAATAATTCGATTAAATATAGTTTATATATATATATTTGAGATTTTTTCAATTATAATATATTGGGTTCAATATTGTAAATTTCTTTACCTGATGCTTATTTACAGTTTTGTTACCACATATTTTTTAGGGTGGGCAAAATAACCGTTAACCAAATAACCGACCTAATCGAACCGAAAAAATCAAATTGAAGTTCCTTAAATAACTGAATGGTTAGTAAAATACTATATCCAAACTAACCGAAACTGAACCGAACCGAACCAAAAATTAAATGGTTAACCGAAATATCTAAAAACCTAGAATATAACCAAAATAATATACTTAATATTATACAAAACTATAAAATAAACTTAAAATATTAATTATTTCTACATTCAAAATAATTAAATACTTTAAATAATCAATATATTTAAATGTTATTATTTGAATTTACAAAGTTAAATACTATTTTGTAAAATCAGATTAATATTTTCCCCACTTTTTATATTTTTGTAAAGTATTTTTAGTTAATTTTGGTTATATTCGTTTATCTTACTTTTGGTTATATTTAGTTTATTTGGTTAATTTCAATATAATTTATGTTAGTTCTGGTTATCTCTTCAACTAACTGAACCAAAACCGAACCAAAAGAAACCAAACCAAACCAAACCGAAATTTCTAAAATATCTAAATGGTTATTATATTACTATATTCAAACTAACCGAAACCAAACACAACCGAACCGAAACCGAATGTCCAGTCTTATATTTTTTTTGTCAATTGCGGTAAATATATGGAAATATAAGCCTTAAGACGTAAAAGGGCTTTAGGCCCAACAAAAAAATCTTATAAAACCCATAACCAGAAACTCGCGCATGATGCTGCTATTTTTTTGGGGAGTTTGTAGAATTGTAGTCATTTTGGCTTTGGCTATTTCAATTTGTGTTCCAGGAACAATCAAGTGTTCAGATAAAACTGAAACAAATCCAGTTGACTTAATGACTTCAATTAAACTTGTCTTCCCCAAGTGTTTAATTATATATTCTACAATGATTTGAAGACTATTAATAATTGATTTTAAAAAAATATATAGAGTTGATTTGTTTATTCGACTTGAACTTTTTTAGTTAGAGAATGTAACTTACTAGAAAGGCCTATATCGATCAATGAAATCAAATTACACATGTCAAGGTCCCTTTTGATATTTTTTAGGGAGTGGCGGCGGCAACAAGAAAGGCTGTATCGTAATTTAAAGCTGTCATCAAGGTCAATTTCGTCAATCACCACTTTTAAATCCTGACAATTTCGTCTATCCTCGAAAATTCAAATCTTCCCTTACATAGGCAATTCCACAAGTGTCAGCAGCTCATTAGCTTAAAGACACGTGGCAGAATTTGAATGCGTCGGAGTGTTTAGTTATTAGCTGGGTTTGTTAATTATAACGTCACTAAGTAATTAAAGAAGCGGCTGAAAAATATAAGAAAATTAATAAACAAATGAGGAGCACAAGCTTGTCTTCGTCTATTTTAAATTACGTATAATTTTAATTTGTGGATTTTACCAGAGTCGGATCTTGATGCGACTGCTCAAACCAATTCTCCGGCGAGTACGATGGCCGGGAACAACTCGGATTCGAGTCTCTACCAGGTTTTGGTGGAGTGGTGTCAGAGAATGGAGACAAGCCAAGCGAGATTAAGAGAGGATGTTGATGACTTGTTGCTTCAGGAGGAGAGTCGAACCGGTAAGGAACCGACGGCGGAGTTGGAGACGGAAGCAGAGGCGGAGGCGGAGGCTGAGGCGGAACCGGCGGATTCCTGGGATAATCCGACGGCGACTTGGGAGAGAGCGGTTTCAGGATTCTATTTCGCTGATAGTGCGTATCGGACTTTGATGGATTCCATGGGACACGCGATTCATGTAACATCTGCTGCGTCTGGAGAAATTACTTTCTGGTGAGACTGATTACTTTCTTCGGTAGTGTTTGTTTGTAGATGGTTTTGGTTAAATTCAGGAAGGAGTGTAGTGTACTGTTCCATTGATTTGCCTTCTATGATCCGCTCTATTCTGATGAATTTAGTTTAGTTAATGAGTTTTACAAATGAAAATTCGAGATTAGAGTATCTGAATCTGCTTAGAAAAGAAGGTTCTGTAGATTAAGCAGTTAAACAAAGTTATAATTAGTGATTCTTTGTTTATGCAAGTGGTAATATATTATGTATTTCTCTGAGTGAAGAGATTTTTTTTTTTTTTTTTTTTGATATTTTAGGAGTCGTTCTGCTGAGAATCTTTACCACTGGTATGCTGAGGAAGTTGTTGGCTACAGAACGATTGATGTGCTTGTAACCGAAGAATACCGTAATTCCCTTACGGGTATCAGGAATAGGGTTTGCCGTGGAGAGACTTGGACTGGTCAGTTTCCGTTTCAGAAGAAAACTGGTGAATTATTCATGGCGTTGGTGACTAAAAGCCCTGTTTATGAAAATGGTGAGCTCGTTGGTGTTGTTACTGTCTCGAGTGATGCGACGCTTTTCAATAGGATGCATCCACTAAGTAACGAGCATCAGCAACAATCACATAGTAATAGACAGCAATCAAATTCGAGAAAGCACCAATGGCACCTTCCGAGGGCTCAGATTGCTGCACCACCACCGGTTCCAGTTGTCCCACAGTATTCATCAACTGTTTCAAACCTGGTAATTCTCGCATCCTGAGTGTTCGTAATTTTTTTGTCCCTTTTTAAAAAAAAATTATTGTGCAAGATGAATGATTGTTTGTTTCGCTGTTTCGTGCACAAACCAAGAAGGCGTCGAAGCTTCGACCACAGAGAAATGGAGATGATTCCGTCCATGCAAATCAGAATTCTAGGAGCCGAGATGAAAATGTCCCGGTTGTTGCTTCCACAACTTTCGAGAAGTATGGTTCACTGGTAAGTCTTTGTTGTCTACTTAAACGGGACACTTCTCATTAGAATGTCTTACTACAATTATTGTCTCAAGCTGAATCTACATATATACTAGTGTAGGCGGATAAGTTTTTGGGGAAGCTGCAAAGAAAGATTACTGGCAACCAAGGAAATGAAGATAATGAGCCTATCTTAGGAAATGGTATAAATAATTCAGCCTGTGGCAGTGGAGCTAGTTCCAAGGCTTCTAATGCAGTTACATATACGGCTTTCAGAGACAATGGCAATGGCAAACCAAAAAGGGCTGAAATTAGATTTTCAGATGTCTATGGGAATGGAGATGAGGATTTCAGTGATGTGATACATAATGGAGACCGCTTTCAGTATATTGGGAATCTGGGACAAAGGAAACCTCCCAGAGGACTAGAGAGTGGTTTGGTGTCTGGCATGCGGGGAACAAAAATGTCGGACCTAAATGGTGAGATTGAAGATGCTTGGAATACTCGTCCTAGTGGCGATCCCTTGCCAATTCTTGGAGTCAGCATCAATAAGCAACAAAGTCCTGCCAACCAAGGGAATAATAGATTCGTCACTGATTCGTCATGTGAGATACGATGGGAAGATTTACAACTTGGGGAGGAGGTCGGGAGAGGTGCATTTCGTTTACCAGAGTCTTGCACTCATTTTCACGTTTAAGATATGCAAACTTCAGTTCAGATCTTTGTGTTCGATGTTTAAATCAGATTATGTTTTACATTTCCTCACAGGTTCATTTGCTGCGGTTCATCGTGGAGTTTGGAATGGCTCAGTAAGTTTTTTGTAATTTAAAGATGATTCAAAAATGGTTGCTGTATCAGTGCACATTGGTAATTAAGTAGTCCAATCTATCTGGATCAGGATGTTGCTATTAAGGTTTACTTCGAGGGTGATTACAATGCGATGACATTGACGGAGTGCAAAAAGGAGGTACGCATATTTACTTCCCTCTGCTATGCAAATGTTTAGAGAAATCATCTGTGCAAGACAAAATAAATCAGTTGGGATCAATATCATCAGATCAACATTATGAAGAAACTGAGACATCCGAATGTGCTGTTATTTATGGGAGCGGTTTGCACAGAAGAAAAATCTGCCATAGTCATGGAGTATATGCCAAGGTGAGATTATTGATCTCTGTATCTGGAAGTAATGTTGCTCGTTATCGATTGTGTTGTATAAATTACCCTGTATTCATTTACTTCTTTCCGGTTTTGGTGATTAGAGGGAGTCTCTTCAAAATACTACATAGTACGAATCAGCCATTGGACAAGAAACGTCGTCTAAGAATGGCCCTTGATGTTGTAAGACTCTGATCTTCCAAAGACCACCTCCCTCACAATGATAAAAAAACATATGAAAGGCTGAGCGAGTTCGGGTTCTCTATTGTTGTTGCAGGCTAGGGGAATGAATTACTTACATCGCAGAAATCCACCAATAGTACATAGAGACTTGAAATCGTCCAATCTACTCGTCGACAGAAACTGGAATGTCAAGGTACAAAGACTTCAGTTTACTCAAGTTGCATTCATGAATACTTGTCAAATGAGTTTATTACTGCATGTACTTACAACTCTTTCTTCCCTAGGTTGGAGACTTTGGGTTATCAAAGTGGAAGAACGCAACCTTCTTGAGTACTAAATCCGGGAAAGGAACTGTAATGTTTCTTAAATGCCATCTCTGGCTTTTTAATCCACCAAACATTCTTGGATTACTGTTACTAATCATTTTTCATCTTTTTCTAAGTGCAGCCGCAGTGGATGGCTCCTGAAGTTCTCAGAAGTGAACCTTCGAATGAGAAGTACGTTTGATATAATATGAACATACTAACCCTTTCTTGTTCTCTTTTTGACTATATTATTCGATAACTTGAACATTTCCTTGGAGTAAAAAAAAAACTCAATACTTTCGTTGTAAACTTGTAATAGGTGTGATGTGTTCAGCTTTGGAGTCATCTTATGGGAGCTAATGACTACTTTAATACCATGGGACCGTCTAAACTCTATTCAGGTACCTCTGGGAAATGATGTCCTTAGGAGAGTATAGCTTAATCATGATATTGTAATAATCTTAAGATTGTAATTCTATCAACTAATAATTAGGTTGTTGGAGTTGTCGGGTTCATGGATCGACGATTAGACTTACCTGAAGGATTAAATCCCCGGATCGCATCCATAATACAGGATTGCTGGCAAACGTAAGACTCATATGTATAAATTGTTTCATCGAATACATCTCAAAATTTTGGAACGGCGTTTATTTTTATAATCTTTGTTCTCTATCATTGGAACAGTGATCCAGCAAAGCGACCTTCGTTTGAGGAATTGATTAGTCAGATGATGAGTCTCTTCCGCAAACCTGGGTCGGGTGCGCAAGAAGACGACGATTGAAGAAGGTAATGGTTCATGGTTTTAAAAGTTTACAAAGCATAATTGTCAAAAAAAAAGGAAAAAGTTTACAAAGCAAGGACGTGAAGAAAAAGAAAGCATCGTCCTGATCACTTACTATACAAATGTTTCATTGTATTATACCAAACTACTATATATTTTCAATATATGAAAAAGAAAGAGAAAGCAAAAATAGTTGAATCAAAGAAACGTACCCGTTACTAGTTAGTTAATTAGACTCAAGTTAGTGTGTTCTGTTCTGTTCTGTTTTGGAACGTCTACAGAAAGAGAACCTTGTTTTCCGATTAGTGGTAAAAGTTTGGTTCAATTCTCTGCAATAAAACTTGGTATGCTTTCGGCTTGAGAACGTCGGTTCGGTTTAGTTGTAAAATGGGGATTGAAGTTCAGCCAGAGGAGGACCCAGATGTAATTTATAAAACAAAAGGGGTGAAAAAGAGAATTAAGAGAAAAAAACAGAGAGATTTGGTGTCTTGTAGTGATTTGTATTGTAGTTGGTTTCTTTTCTTTTTATGGGGTAGAGAAGAGAGCAGGAAATGGAAGGAAGGGGTAAGGTGACTGAGTAGTGACAATTCGTAGCTTTGCTTCTTTTGCTTTTTTATTCTCTCATTACAGCTTCCCATCACTGCGTCGTCTGTAGCTTCTCAGCACCTAATATAAAAGAGTCAGAAGCCTAAATACAACAATATTTTAAAAAATCTTGTAATTCTTAAATTCGGCATCTTGATATAGACGCAGTTGCATAAATTGTATTATTAAAAGAAATTAAAAAGATACATAGATGGGTCTATTATACCGTGTATGTGCATGCATGTGCGTGAAGAGAAGAAGTATTGAAAGGAAGAAAATTTTGGGGGTTGAAGATAATTGTCTGCTTGTCTGGTTAGGTCAGAACAAATCACATCGAGCTACATAGTAGTAATAGTTTACAATTCATGCTTGTGACCTCTAGACAAAAAAAACTTTTAAGACTTTTTTGTTGTTTGCCTTGTATGTATTTCGATGTTGTAACATTTTAGAATAGAGACATCTTTATCTTTTATATTGTGTGTGATTCATTGATTGATGACCGTGTCTATTTTACCAAGCGGAATCTTTTAGGGGATCGTAATATAGTGATATGCTGATAGCAGAAGTCATTGGAGAAGTCGCTATAAAAAAAAGTGGGAAAGTAATTTATATGACATGTTCTTCCGAACATTATTATAATTTATTTTCAGATACTTATTAGGGAATATGCACTAGATATCACAAAAAGCAAACTTAATTAAGAAACTACCATAGGACCTACAAGTCATTTTCTCTCCTCATATACAATTACTTTTATACCCATTACATATATTACATGCTATTTTTAAAAATATCATGTCATTTTGTTTTTTGAATGAAATTATATATTGGTTTGGGTTCACAAATGAAATTATTAGAGTTTAAATTTTACAATTAGAACGAAATTATATGTCGGTTTAGGTTCACAAATGAGATGGTTAGGGTTTAGATTTTACAATTAGAACAAAATTATATGTCGGTTTGAGTTCACAAATAAGATGGTTAGGGTTTAGATTTTACAATTAGAACAAAATTATATGTCAGTTTGGATACACAAATAAGGTTAGGGTTTAGATTTTACAATTAGAACGAAACTATATGTCAGTTTGGGTTCACAAATGAGATGGTTAGGGTTTCGATTTTACAATTATAACGAAATTATATGTCGGTTTGGATTCACAAATGAGATGGTTAAGGTTTAGATTTTACAATTAAAACGAAATTAGATGGTTAGGGTTTAGAATTTACAATTAAAATGAGACTATTTGTTGGTTTGGGTTTACGATTAATCATTTTTTAGTTCAATATAACATGTAAATTATAAATAATACATGCTATTTTTAAAAATCACATCAAATTTTTCACTTTTTCTATCTAACAATAAAACAAAAAAGGGTGATTGTGTCTTTTTACTCCATAAAACATGTGGGCCCTATGGTATTTACCTATAAAAAAAGGTCGTTGTGGTAGTTTCTTAATTTTTGTTCATATTTGTGCTATCTACTAATATTACCCTACTTATTATATATGTATTTGTTGTTAGTCATATATGTATGTGTGTAAATATATGTACATATTTTTGTTTTGGACCAATACATATTTTTGTTCTTAAAATAAAGTAGTTTGACAAAAAAAAATATATATATATCGAATAAAAGAAACAAAAATAGAGTAGGTTAAAGTTTCGTAGATGGAATCTTTACCTTTTTCTTTGAATGATATTGATTAGTAATGATTTGATGCTCATGATAAGAAATGATGCCAGTGTTGACTTAACAGAAAACATGACTAAACTCAGTACTAATTTGTGATGCTTGCAATGCTTTTTTTATCCGTCAGTAAAGGGTTCCTTTATTTAGGCTTAGTACTGATTCTAGTTCAGTTTACATAGTTTTAAAATTTTCTGTGACTGAAAAGTCCAATTCCAAAAAAGAAACGGAAAGTAAAGAAGAATAAACCAAATTAGAAAATGTCCCGCATGGCGTGAACGTGTGTGATCGCAAGTTCGCAACAGCTCACGAAACTAATCTTATCAAATGACTTTCATAATTTCTTTTGCAATCTCACTTCGAAAAGGGAAACCAAAATTTGGATGTTTCTTACTTAGTCATAAGATTTGGTGCACCTAATCTTTGTTAATAAATCATAGTTTTCGTTAATTGGTTCCTAATTCCTATCCAAATCTCTTTGCTTCAACTTGCATTATTACAATAACAATATAACATCAATATGTACTGCTTGCCAACAAAATGTTATTTTGGTAGGAAACAATAATACTTCCCGCTGATAATTTTTGACTATAATTAAATCTATACTATTTTATAGACAGAACGCGAAGAGACACGGTACGAACGAGTTCACACACGATAAGACATTGACCAAAGTCAACACAATCCGTAAAAAGCTGAAGAAGAACCACCGTCCACTCGTAGTCGACTACTAATACTATATTCTATATACGACGCTACTAAGAAAATTCATGTGGCCCTCCACATTTTGTACTTGTATATGACACATGGCTAAATCGCAACGGCCGTTTCGTCTGTATGTCTTCTTCCATCTCTCTGAGTCTTTGTCCTGTCTTTTTCTCATTGCATGGAGTCATGAGACATACCGAAGATTCCAGTGCGGATTAATTGTCGGTCCAATTCTTGTTTTCCTTTTTACGACTACGAGTTAGATTCTCTGAAGCCATACACGTGAACCATGGGATTCGTTATATACATACTATGAGACTTATCTTTATTAACAGTGTTTTTTCCTATCGACATGAAACATATGAAATGTTTACAACTCAACTTAGTATCCTAATTGTCTTAATGTCTTGTAATTAGTCAACTGCATGTCACGAAATCTGTAACAATAAGTACAAGTCCAAGATGATTTGCAATATAATTACCATTTTAGACATTTAATATTGGTACTCCCACTAACTATCTTTTGGTTTAGTGACTTGGTGGACATAATGGGTTATATATATACAATATTTGGTACAATCCATGTCGATAAGAATGATCCGTATCTAGTTTTAAAGCTAGATTAATAGTTTAGTTTACTTTAGGATTCTGCCATGGTATGAAATCCAATATCTACTAATATAGTTCAGACCCATCTCTCTTCGGAACAAATTAGAATACATGTTGTAGTTGTAGTTTAGATAACATATATACTTAAAAGTTAAAACTGGCTTCGTTGGGTTATTCTTTATTATTAGCAATAAATGGGTATGTCCTTAGACCATCATTAGTGGAGTAACCCACCATGGTTACTCTCACAATATTTAATTATATAAATAATTATAAATTAAGTTAAGTAATTTTAAGAGAACATAAGCAAAATAACCCTATTACTAGAGAACCCCAAAGAGGTTACTCAAGCATTTACATATTATTTTTTCAATTTTTGTTTATTAATTATCAAACTTTAATTATCTAAAATGATAAAACAATTATTAAAAAATTTTATATTACACAAAATAGAAAACAATATTTTACAAACTTAAGAATATTACACATATTTTACAAAATTCATAAGTACAAAATATTTTATAAAATTCAAAATATTAAACATATTAAACAGAATTTGGAATAAGATTTATTGTGCGGTTGCACCAAATTTTTGCCAGATATGCTCAATCAAGTCTTTTTGCAAAAGATCATGCATTTCTGTATCATGAACATCATTTCGAATGCCCATCATATTATGTAGATTTGTTGGCGTATCTGTAGAATATGATAAATCCACATGAGAACTTCCGCTTCGTTCTCCGTGATGGAATTCTGTTGGATCGTAGAAATTGTAGTCATGTCGTTCGTCTTCCACTATCATGTTATGCAGGATGATAGATGCTCTCATTATTTTTCCTATTTTTCCTTTATCCCAAAAAAGTGCGGGATTTTTCACGATTGCAAATCGAGCTTGCAAGACTCCAAATGCACGCTCTACATCTTTACGACATCCTTCTTGCCATTGAGCAAATAGTTTTGCTTTTCGACCACGTGGAAGTGTAATAGATTGGATGAAAGTTGCCCATTTGGGATAGATACCGTCCGTGAGGTAGTACGCCATTTTGTATTGCCGTCCATTGACAACGTATCTAACTCTCGGAGCTCGGCCCTCTAGGATATCATCAAACACCGGGGAGCGGTCCAAGACGTTGATATCATTTAACGAACCCGGTGGTCCAAAAAATGCGTGCCAAATCCATAAATCTTGTGATGCCACAGCCTCTAGTACGATTGACGGTTTACCAGATCTACGTGTATATTAAGGTTTGTTGGATCCATTTCGGGTTTTAGTGAAAGAGATGTGATACGAAAAGGGTTTGAAGAGAAGAAGTTAATGGTTTTTGTTATTGCTTAACATTGAGGGTTAATATTGAGCTCAATGTTAGCTGGTTAGGTTTTACTTTTAGTTGTACTTTTAAGTTTACATTGAAGTTTACTTTTAAAACAAGTGGGTTTAGGTTTTCAACATTAAGTTTTTACCTACACTACAACAACCACATTAAAACAACCTACGAACCCTATAACATCAATTACTGATTCGACAAGTACCTAATCTTACCTAAAGACACAACCAATTAAATTACAAACTCACACTCAACTACTTGATGAGATAAGACAAGAACACTCTCGGAAATTATAAACTCAATAATATAAACTAAGCACAAAGCAAACATAACACTATAACACTTCATGAAACCCAAACTCAAACCGAAACTCACACTCAAACACTTATCAAGTAAGACAACAACAAACGGTTCATGACTTATGAAAGCTACAAACAAAACACACAAAAAAGCTAGAGTACCATACCTTTTCAAATTAGAGAATCCAACCTCTGTTCCACATTGAGCATACCACTCCAAATCAAATTCATTTAGACCTCGCACAAAGCATGACAAAATAGTCAATATTAATCACACAGTTACATATACAATATATAACAAAAATAAGACAAACATAAAATAAAAATACAAACATTGATAGTTCTCAATGGAGATTAATCATCTTTTTTGGCTAAGAGATCAGTGGCAGCTTTGAATGGCTTCCACTCATGATACGCATCACAACAACAGAACATCACAACAACAAAAGCAGTCTTTGGTTTGGCCAAACTCCATAGGTCTCCAAGCGTGTCCTTGCAAAACCTGCAAAACAAACAATTGAACACTAAACTGTAATCATTCCATAACAACCTGTTTTGTTTCACCATCTCAAAAAAAAAAACCAACATACCAATGGATTTAATAAACAAACACAAGAGCGCTTGTAAATAAAAAAACAACACGCCAAAGGATTTATCAACCCAATCGATACTATAATCAGTTACTCTATCAACACAATCCATACTCTAATCGATAATCTAATCGGATACTCTCTAAAAACAATCGAATCAACACCCAAAACTAAAAGAAAAACATGCAATCAATCAGACAAGAGAAACATGCAATCAATCGGAGACCACCCAAACCTAAAAGAAAACATGCAATCAATCAGACAAGAGAAACATGCAATCAATCGGAGACCACCCAAACCTAAAACAAAACATGCAATCAATTAGACAAGAGAAACGAAGCTTCTCCCTCTGATTCGTTAGGGTTTGGACCTCGCCGTTAGCTTCAGGGCACCACCGTTGATGTCGATAAGAAACAGCCGCCGTCGATGTCAGATGTAATAACCCATTCGCCGATCTGGAAGCCATCGCCTCCGGGTAATCAACAAACAACCGGTTTATGCCGGAAAATTCAATGGATTCGACGAGAATCCAATGATTTCTCCGATTTCATCAAGAATCGCATAATCGCATCTTCTGTCGTTTCGAAACGAGAGAGAAGAGAAGAGAGAGAGACCGTCGGGAAGAAAGAAAAAGAAATGAGAAAAAAAAAATCTGGTTTTATTTTTAGGCACCAACCACTCATCACACGCCACGTATCGTTCTTAACCTGTTGCTCCAAATGCCTCCGACAGAAGCGATTCTTGCGTTAGTGGACCCATTATTGGGTTGTTTATTATTTTTTTGGGCCCCAAATGCTAAAGAAATCATCCGAGAAACACGAGTAATCATGCTCTTATGATCACTAAAAAATTAGTGGGTACTGAATACAATACAACCACTTATTTTAGAAATTACTTTCAATATTTGATATCTCTTATATAATATGAGAAGGTTTTTCTAACTTTGCTTGCCAATACGACACTTGGCGCTCTATATTTGTGACACATATCTTTCTCATTAATTTTAAAGTAAACATTTTTTTATATACTTCATTTTATTTATATCTTATATGGTGTTTACTTTTAAAATAATAAATTTCACATTGTTACAAAAATATATTTCTTTAAATTTTTAGTTTTAACATATAATATACTTCCTAATGAAAGCATATACCATATAACCTAATTAAAACAAAAAAAAAAGTTTTTCTACTTTTAAAATAAAAATTGAAGCCAAATTAATTTATGACAGACTAATTTAAAAATAGAAAATATGTTCTAATATATTTAAATTATCACATTGTATTCAATAATTATAAAATATGTTCTAATATATTTAAATTATCACATTGTATTCAATAATTATATATATTGTATTAAAGACACAACTCAGATAAAATTAAATTATATTTAATATTCTATAAGTTACAGTTTGATTGTCTTTAAAACACATGTACTAAAAGAAAATAAATATAACATAATTGCTTAATCACCCCATGAAATAATAGAAAACTATAGTTTCACAAAATAATTTAATGGTAATTATATTATTTATTTTAAAGTTATTAGAAAATAGAGATAATATATAATCTAAAAAACATTAAATTTGACACACTTTTCTTTACATGAATTTTTTACAAATTTTTATGCGAGATATAATATAAGATATTTCATAAATTTTTATGACATGAGCCATATTTTAATATGCATTATTCCAAAAAAATATATTAAGGGTGATTACAAGATTAGAGAGTAAATACTAGAGTATATGATAAATCGTGAATATACTTATTAGTTATTCAAAATAATCATTGGTAATTCTTCTGTTACCTTTTTAAAAACATTAAATTTGACACATTTTTCTTTTCATGAATTTTATCCAAAATTTAATATGAGATATAGTATAAGATATTTCAAAAAAATTTATGACATGAGCCATATTTTAATATGCATTATTCTAAAAAAAATTATATTAAGGGTGATTACAAGATTAGAGAGTACATACTGGAGCATATGATAAATCGTGAATACACTTATTAGTTATTCAAAATAATCATTGGTGATTCTTCTGCTACCTTTAAAAGAACATTAAATTTGATACATTTTCCTTTTCATGAATTTTATCCAAAATTTAATGCGAGATATAGTGTAAGATATTTTAAAAAAAAATTACGACATGACCCATATTTTAATATGCATTATTCCCAAAAATTTATATTAAGGGTGATTAAAAGAGTAAAGAGTAAATATTTCAAAATGATCATTGATGATTCTTCTGTTACTTTGGAAAACATATTGTCTAGATTCATAATCTCATTAGTATAGTACAAAATTCAAGTTTTAAAAGTTTAGTTTATTGATTGGATGAATTTGAGCCGGTCTGAATTTTTTTTCTCACATATCGTATTTTAAAATCATCAAAATCTGATGGAAAAGTCAACATATAGATATTATAAGTTCAAGTATAGTTAAATAAAAAAATTATTAGATATAAGTTAAAATAAATTAGAAATGTAGTTATGTCAGAAAAATAATTGGAATGTATCTATAGTTGATATTAATTTTTCTGATTTTGTCTTCCATTCCATCTACACCAATTGACATGTTGGAGAGTTCTTTTTTTTATAATTAAAAAACTATAATGAATAAGAATAGAGACAAGGACTTGAAAAATTCGAGAGAAATCGCGCGCGTGGTCCTCACTCGCGGCGATTTCTCTCTCAAAACTCTTTCTCTTCTGACCACAACCTCGTGCACCGTCGGTTGGGTTCTCCGTCGATTCCGGCGACGAAGAGGACCCGTGGCTCATGGTGCTTCATCCGTAAACCGATGCATCAGCCAGGCAAATCTCAAATCAAAATCAAGGGAGAAGTGGAGGGGAGAAGTTTATGCGCGGCGCTGTCGGTGAGAGCTCCACTGCCGGTGTAGCGACACAGATCAGAAGAAGGAGATCCACGGCGAGGAACGATTGAGGATGGTGGTTAGATCTGCGGACTGGAGATTCTGGAGGTTTCAATGCGCCGTTGTTCGATGGGGGAGGTCGTCTGCAGCAAGGCGGAGCTAAGCCACCGTTGAAGGTTTGCGGATCTACTCCCTACCGCTATTTCTCTCTCACGACTGAGCCTGGCTCTCCTCGACGAAGATAAGCTCGGTTATCTTCTTCCTCCTCCCCACGGCTCTACGGTGGCGGGATGGCAAACGGATCCTGGATCACCATCTCCGTTCGACTCACGGCGTCCAGGCACACCGGAGGTCCTGATCCGGTGTGTATCCGTAATCCATGGGCGGCGGCTCCAACAGAGTTCTTCTTTTGGGGAATTAGGGTTTCCTGAAACCGGTTAAGGGAAACCGAGTCGGTTTTGTAATCTGTGGTTTGTTTTGGTATGTTGTATTTCGGTTTAGGCCTTTAGAGGATTGTGATGGGCCTAAATCCGGAAATAGCCCATTGGGCACTTATTTATATAAATTGAATACCCTTTAACAAAAAAAAAAAGAATAGAGACAAGAACCGATAAATAACCGATCATCACAGAAATATAACACATTTTAAGCATTCATATAGAGTTTCTAATTCACAAGAAATTTGTTAGGAGGCTAATTGAAGAAAATCAAACCATAGCAACATATATTGTGGAGTCAAAAAGAAAATCAAATATTAAGACTGAGTTAAAGAATATATAAAGTTGTAAAACCACTTGCAAAGAGATAAATATTTATCAATTATTTTTCTTTATGATTGAGACTAAAACTTAATTTTTATTTATTTATTTTCATAGTTAATGAGTTTCGCTAATAATTTTCTGGTTATAGAAATCTAGCAAATCATCATATAAGTCTTCACTGCATCCATATATTAAAGCTTTGGAAAAGATGTAGAGAAAGATGAAATTTATCTAGAAATATTTGTAAACTATTTCAATACTCAATTTTCGTTTTGAATGTCTGATAGATGGTCTCTACACAAACCTCATGTGTGCTAAGACTATCTCCAATATATATACTATTTTTTACTCTAAAATAGAGCATACTTTTTTCAATGTATATAAAATAGAGTTAGTATAAAAAAGTATTGTTGCATATAGAGTAATCCTACCATTTTCTCTATTTTAGAGTAAGATATAGAGTAGGGTTAGAGCAAATGTTACTCTATAACAGAGTATTGACTTTAAAATAGAGTAGGGTTGGAGATGCTCTAAGAACCTAACAATTTATCAAAAAACAATAAAATCCGAAACAACAAATTTTGAGGGATTTAATTACTTCAGTCCAAAAAAATTCTTATATGTTTTGTTTATTTTATTTTGCGTCCAAACATTAAGAACCATATATAAAGGAACACATATTAAACATTTTTTAAAAAATCATATTAAAAAAATCCAATTGAAAAATATATTTATAAATTTAAGGTATATCATAATTAATAAAAATAAAATTAAATATATCTCGCGCGAGTATATATATATGAGTGGCTATGTAGTTTTGTGAATTTGTATAACTACGTAATTTTCATTCGTACAACAATTTTTTTTTTTTTTTTTTTTTTTTTGCTAAATTGTAAATATTTCATTGAAAATGAAAAAAGTTTAGGTTACAATCCAAAGAATTGAAACCTATACATATGGTTTCATGGCAAAAAAAGTTTAAAAACATGAAAGCATAATACGGTAATTAAACCAAGTTTTCGGTCCATCTACTCAACCAAGCCAAGAAGCTTTGGGAACAAGATGAAGCGATGACGTTTATATTGTCCTTCCCGAATGAGTTGCAAAAGGTGAAGGGCTGATTGAGATTGTAAGACACCTCGATATGACTAATAACTAGCTATAGAAACCTTTCGCAGGAGGCCCGAGACCAAGCCGTCAACGGTAAAACTCCAAATCATCGATCACAAACTCCCCCTGCGTTATATGAGATTGATTTTTCGTTTCAATCCATGAGCTTTCTCAGAATGGAACCTCACACACCAAAAAAGCAAAAGGTGCAAGCTCCCTCTAACCAAGTTCATCCTCGAAGTCAGCAGCTCAGAGCAAAATAATACCATTCAATACTACACCAGAAGCCGATGGCCCTACTAGCTTCTCTATAACACAAACAAGTCGCAAGAAGAGGCGAGTACGCAAAGCAAAGCAATCTTCAAACAAAGGCAATAACAATAGGAAGCCACAACATAAACATGCCTTGAACCAAACCAAATAAATTGGTATACCTACGGAGTTCTCAAAAGAAGAGAAAAGCAAGCTATCACCGATAACTAATTCCTCTACTTATCAAACACCACGGCAGCTACACAAAGGAGCAAAAGACCAACTGATTCGATGAGGAAGCTTAACCAGCAAGGAGAAAGCAAGCTCCTAATAATCCTGCTACTGTCCTCAAGCAGAAGATGCCAACAGAGACATCATTCTCCTAAGTCAAGACTCACAAAAAAGATGAGGTAAAAGCAACCAAATAGTAGCCATGCTCTGAAAACCTATGTGAAGGAGGACCAGAAATGAGAGGCCGAGGCATCAGAAGCTCAAAAGAGTCGACGAACAACACCAACCAAGGCATCGAATCAACCACAGAGCCAAAGAAAGCCTCCCGAATCAAACTCCAACACACGAATTCGACACGAACGGAGTGGACAGAAGCTTCAAGCGTGTGGCAATAAGCTGTCCTCAAAGCAAACAAACCGACACATAGAAACCCTTACCTCCGGCAGACACGAGCCGAAACGCAGCGGTTAGACCAAGATAGATCTTGGAAAAAATGATTCCGAGCAAAGAGTACACGCTACACCACGACATAGCCAAGGATAGCACACTCGACCGCCGGAAACACCAGGAAGAAGGCGACCTGAAAACAGATCTACAAACACAGCTTGCTCTGCCGATTGAGATGCGAGACGCAAGGACTGGAAATCGGAGCCTCCACCTTCATCCACCGCCGTCTACAAGCAATGGAGGCAAAGACATGAGATTTTAGCCACCGAAAACGGCCGTCGCGCACGGCGGACCTTCAACACTCGCCACGAGAAACAGAGCCGAAACAATTCACCAGCGTCTTCAAGTGCAGGGGTGGATTCGGAACAAGTATCCTAGAGCCCTCTCACGGTGTCGGTCGTAACCGAACACCGGAGAGGCAAGATGTGGCGGATTAGGGTTGTTGCAGGAAATTACTTTGAGAGAGAAAACTTTTGTGCGCGTGGGGATACTTTAGAAAACTTAACAAACTTTTTTTTTTTTTTTCGTACAACAATATTACCAATCCCATCGAAACGAAAACAACTATTCATAGAATATTCGCTATACAGTCCAAATGCACATTAATGATCTGAAAGACAAGAGAAGGAAACTAACAAAACAAAAACACAAATATAAGAATTGTATACCAAATTCGATTTTTTCCCATGGAGCAAAACGACGTAACACCGGACGGCGCTATTCCGTAACGAGACGAAAAGAGGAGTTAGGGACCTCGAAAACGTGATCATTGAAGGAGATATTATTATAACGATAGGCCATTGGATTTTACGGCGAAGGAGAAGGACCCATATCAAAGTGACACCATCCGTAATGGGGTCCGTATATAGTTGTGGTCCTCCCCATGCATTTCTAATAAAAAGTATTGACGCTTTTTGTCATCTCTCTGTTCTTTAAGACTCCGTCATATTATTTCTTCAGATTCACATGACCAAAATAACTAGTGATGACATTTTCTTCTAAATAAATCTTACTTTTTTTTCTAGATTTGATTCCAGTGCGGTGCTTACGACGACAAAGATTTTATGCGATTTTAAAAAGAATTAGCTAAACCACAGAAAATAAATCTACAATTAAAGATTACCTTTGTAAAGGATAAGCCTTCCTAAACAGTTAATTTGAATGTTTGTCTCAAATTTAACAAAACTACAAAATGTTACTATAAGATGGCACATAAAACTACAAACTACAAAGTAGAAAATGATCAACAAGAGTTTCTTTTGAATAGTGTTAAGTAGTAGTTTTACCGACAAAGTAGAAACTTACAAAAGATGTAATAAGTTGGCGAAACATACGTATCCATGTTTTTGATTACTTGCTAGTTTTAGAAGATATCATAACGCTACAACGTTTTCTAAATATCAAAATGTCCCTAAAGTTACAAGTTATTTTTATCGACTCCTAATTTTTTTTCTTTTTTCTTTCTAAGTTACTATAGATTAGTGGATTTTTCCAAGTTCTTCACTAAAAACCACGGCCCTACTTGGATTAGTGGATTTATCTCAAAGTATATTATGATACATAAAGTATATTTTTATAAGATGATACTATTAGTCTATTAGTACTATATAACACGAGTGAGGGTTAATGCATGGAGGAAATTACTAGACGCAACTCAGGACTGAAATAAAATAAATAATAGTACTAAATAATATGGAGATTAACGAAATTTCCCGGGAAGAAATAATAGAAAGTGAGTAACGCACACGCGCGAGTGAGGGCGTTTGGTTACTAACCAGAACACTGTGTTCTACTACTGCTACGAGACTACTTAACTCTTTTTATTACAACAAAGCTCTCTTTTGTTTGGTCTCTCTCTCTTTCTCTATCTTTGCACTCTCTCTGCAAATAACTCCGGCGAAAAGAAACGTTGTCGTTTCATTCGTCAAGTACTAATAATAATGGGAAAAGCTTCACGGTGGTTTAAGAATCTATTCGGACTTAAGAAACCCGACCCGGGTTATTATCCCGATCCATCTTTCGAAACACCTTCTCGGTCTACTTCCTCCAATCCTAAACGCCGATGGAGCTTCGTCAAATCCAAACGCGAGAAAGATACCGTACCGCCGAATCACGTTTCTCCTCCTCTTCCGCATCCTCCGCTACCGAACTCGACGCCTCCACCGCCGTCTCTCCACCAATCGTCTCCGAGACGACGGAGGAAACAGAAGCCGACGTGGGAGGACGAGGGAGATGAAGATTCTGACAAGCACGCGATTGCCGTGGCCGCCGCGACTGCTGCTGTTGCTGAGGCTGCCGTCGCCGCCGCTAATGCTGCTGCTGCGGTCGTCAGGCTCACGAGCACGAGCGGGAGGTCGACGAGAAGTCCTGTTAAGACGCGTTTTAGCGACGGATACGACGACGTGGCGGCGCATGTTAGCAAGTTCGACGGTTACGGCCGCGACGGTCGTGAAGATCTTGCTGTGATTAAGATACAAGCAACGTTTCGTGGATATTTGGTAATTTTCTTTTCATTTCTTTAATTGATATGCTAATACAATTCTACTAATTCGACTCGTTTCTTAAAAATATGTTACAAATCTAAATCTATAGTTTCATAAAAAGAAATTTTTATACTACGAAGCTAAATTTGTCTTTGCCTGAAGCTTATAATAAACTTTTTTGTTACACAATTTCATAATGTTATTTTTAATTAGTACTACTATCAAAGTTATAAAAATGGTTATATAGATTTGTAAAAAATATTCACGGGGATTATCGTCCAGATAACAGTTTTCGATGTCGTAAACCTTCTGCTGCTTCCACTTCCCTAGACGAGTGATTAGACACATTAACCTTCTTCTATAGAGGCCACTTGAATATTCTTTGTATAATAATACTATAAAGTAATTTGCTTTGCGGATACCCAAAAACAAAATTGTACTAGTAGTATTTGCTTTTTCTTCTTAATTTTATATTAACCGGTTAATCGATTGATTGTTTTTCTGATCAACCGTCGATTGATTGTTTTTCTGTTCAACCGTCTCTAAAATTGATTCCGGTTCGAACCTTTTAAAAATTGTCAATCAAGCATACAAATTATTAGGAGTGTTTTTCCTATTGGTTATTATTGAATTGTCTTTCACTGGACTGGACCACTGTAATAACATGGTGAATGCTGCTGGCTGCTATAACTAGTCTATATTTCAGTTCATTCTCTATATTTTATAGCCTCTATTCTATGTAGTTAATATATATGTCTATTTATGTTGTGATGCATGCATGCCTATTGAACTTTGTACTTTATAGTTTATGGCGAATCCTTTTTTATAGTCTATATTTTTATTAGTGTATAGTAGTGTGTAAGACAATTCACACCCCGAATGTGTACTCATCGACATAAAAGTCGCATTGTTCATTAATAGTCGATTCATCTTTCTTCTCGTAGAGTGTGACTATACATGTAAATAGTTGGTTATGGTATTTATTTATTTATATCCCTCTATTTAATTTTTGTTGAATTTCAAAAGTTCAATTTGTTTTGGAAATGTCAACTTGTTATTTTCTTTTCTTATTCCACTTCCCTTTGGCGCCAACTTCTATCAAAACTCAAAAGTAATGCTTTTGAAAAATGCAATATGGTTTTGTGGTCCTGTCCATAATGGGAGGCTTGAAATATTCTCTGGTGATTATTGGCTTTCTCTCCAACTTAAAAGCAATTTGTGATTGTTTGTATAATTTAATTGTAGGCAAGGAGAGCGTTAAGGGCACTCAAGGGTTTGGTTAGGCTTCAAGCAATAGTTAGAGGCCATATCGAACGGAAGAGAATGTCAGTCCATCTGCGCAGGATGCATGCTTTGGTTCGGGCTCAGTCTCGTGTCCGTGCCAGTCGGGTTATTGTTACTCCTGAATCTTCCTCTTCGCAATCCAACAATACCAAATCTTCTCACTTCCAAAATCCCGTAAGCCTGGTTAATTAAATCCCTTAACATTGTTTCTTTTTAACCTAAAACATTTCTTTTAGTTTAAGGTTCCTTTTTAACAACTTCATTTTATCTTCAAGGGTCCACCTACGCCGGAAAAACTCGAGCATTCAATCTCTTCCCGCAGCTCCAAGCTTTCTCATTCTCATCTTTTTAAGGTATTAAACTTTGCTTATGGTCCTAATTTATATGTTTCTCACATTATTGAATCTATGTTAGTATGTTACTATGTTAGGCTTATCCATTTCCCATTTCATTATCTGTTTTTGTTTGTGACTTAAGAGATTAAACTAAGAGATTGGATTAAAATTTTCAGAGGTTTGGTTCTAAGGCTAGCGACAACAACAGACTCTATGCTACTCACAGAGAAACATTCTCAGCCATGAATGAAGAAGAAAAGATCCTTCAAATAGACAGGAAACACATCAGTTCTTACACAAGACGCAGCAGACCAGACATGTTCTACTCATCCCACCTTGTCCTAGACAACGCAGGCCGGTCTGAACCAGTTTTTGTTACGCCTTTTAGCTCGTCCTCGTCACATGAAGAGATCACAAGCCAGTTTTGCACTGCAGAGAACAGTCCTCAGATATACTCAGCGACTTCTAGAAGCAAACGCAGTACTTTCACTGCAAGTTCTATAGCACCGAGCGACTGCACAAAAAGCTGTTGTTACGGGGACCATCCAAGCTACATGGCTTGTACAGAGTCCTCTAGGGCTAAGTCCCGGTCCGTAAGTGCTCCAAAGTCTCGACCACAGTTATATTACGAGCGGTCTTCGTCTAAACGGTTTGGATTCGTGGATGTGCCATACATTGGTGACACGAAGTCAGGTCCATACTGTGGTGATATGAAGTCCGGTCCTCAGAAAGGTTCTGCTCTGCACACTAGTTTTATGAACAAGGCTTATCCCGGTTCAGGTCGGTTGGACCATCTTGGAATGCCAATTGGATATAGGTACTGAGAAACGTTGTTGGACTTGTTAACCTGGTTTTGTTGTAGATCAGTGGATTGAGCTTTACTGCTAATTTTCTTCGTCTGTAAGTTTGGAGTTAAGTGGATTTTAATCTAAATTGCAAATAGAACTTGCTTAATCAAATGTTGGCATCTCTATATAGCACTATCATTTGCCTAGATTGTAGCAATTTGTTTGTTTTCCAAAATATTTCTGAGTATGAAGGAAACAAAAAATCTAACTCTAAGAAAAATGAAAAGAAAATGTCATGTCCATTGGGATTTAGAGGAGTAGCTCAGTTTATGGCACCACTTACAATATCTGTTCAAGTTATCTCCTCTGAATAGTATCACCAACCCCGAAGCAAACCTGCACATTGGCCAGTTTATTAACACAATCAAAGGCTAAATATGTAGAGACAAAACAACTGTTCTGAAGCTTAACCAGAATGAGAAGAAGATGGTGGTAGTTGGTAACATGAAGGATTAAGAATGTTTGTGAATCTTACCCGGCGACAAAGACCATAGATGCAATTACGCAAAGCACAAGTTGACAAGTGTTGTACTTCGGTTTAACAATGGAACCAGGGATAAGAGAAACTCGGTTTTCATCCCATTCAAACTATGGATGAATCAAGAGGAGAAAGCCGAGAAGAAAACCACCTAAGAAACCTCCAATGTGAGCAAAATTATCGACAGGAGGAAGTGTTCCTAATCCTAAGTTAACACCAACAATCACCAAAAGCATTATCAGAGCCACACCCTACAAAAAATGAGAAAAAAATGAATCAACCAACCAAACAATTGTGAATACAGAGTTACTAAAATTAGATCATTCAGTGAGTGCATACCTTGTTGTCATAAGTAGTCCAATTGATTAACAACTCAGATAACATTGCTCCTAAGAGGCCAAACAAAGCACTTGAGGCGCCAACAGATATAGCATTTTGAACAAAAAGACAAGATAATATGCTCCCGCAGAAGCCAGATACAAGGTAGATCGTTCCAACTCGAACAAAACCAAACTGTTGTTCAAGACGAACTCCAATGAATGCAACACAACACATATTTGCTAACAAATGGATCACACCAGCGTGCAACCACATACATGTTAAGAGTCTCCAAACTTGACCCCTTTGAACTATTTTGCCCCAGGCCAAAGCTCCCATTTTCTCCAACCTGCCAAATTCACAGATCAATTCAAAACTGATCCAATGCATCCTTAAGAACCAAACCTTCCCAGAATACAAAACAGTGCTCTTCAGCTCAAGAATCAATCTTTTTTTTTTTGGCAAAATTTGGGGCTTTGACTAAAATCTGAAATCTACAATGCTAAAACCTCAAACCCAGATCATAAAAACTTAAACTTTGTAACGAAATCAAATTAGCTACAATGTTGTGAGAGAGAGAATGAAAGACTCACGTAGAAGAAGAAGGACCGAGAAGAGGATTGGACTTGAAAGACTCAAATGAGAATCTTCCCAGGAACTTTTTTGCTAGACATCGATGGCTATTGTGAGGGCAATCGTTGAAGTACATTACCACAATGAAAACGACGACGTTCCCGATTACCACCATTGGAATCACCCACGACTTCCATCGCACGTCAGGTCTCCTCGTCGTCTGGCCGCCGACGCTATGATCGTCTCTTCCTTCTTCAGGATCTGCTTCCGCCGTGGAAACCATCTCTGTCTTTATTATATAGCAATCTCTGCGAATCTTGAATATTTTTCTTTAGTATCAAAATTTGGGAACATTTCATCGTTTGAGCAAAAATTTGAAAAGAAAACTTCAAATTGTTACTTTTTTAAAAAAATATTTAAATAATAACTGCCAAATCGCATTAGACAGCGAACAGCGAGATATTTGCTGTCAGAGTAAAAAAAAAAAAAAATTGGTTTCGGGGAAAAGGGCCATTTCATACCCGTACACACTCCGAAAGTGCGAATTGCTACCTGTACAAATAAGGAGTGTCAATTTATATATGTACCCTAAGACATTTCAAATTTCATACCTATACTCACAAAATTGAGCCAATTTCACAGTCCACATTAACGGATTTAAGTCAACCGTTAGAGATGCTGACTCAGAATCCACGTGTGTATTTACTGCCATCGAAAATGCAAAACGACGTCGTTTTGTTTTCTTCGAAAAAAATTGTGGATTATCAACACACTAGTGGTTTGAACCTATGACCTCTTCCGTGTTTAGCGTAGGACTTAACCAGTTTATCTAACAACAATTCTCAAAAGAATCATACAAACTTATTGATATAAACCTAAAGTAGTATCCATCGATACAGAGAGCATAAGACTTAACCAACTGATCCCACAACAATACTCGGTTATAACACACAAATTTATCTTTATAAACCTATAAGGTATCTAAGTACCAATTAAATGAATTTGAATTGAGGGAAAAATAAAAATCCTAGGGTTCTTCTCTTCTCTCAAATATAACTGATAAATTTTAAAATTTATATTTAAATTATAAATTTATAATTTATAACTAAGAATTAAATATAAATTTATAAATTAAATATAACAGAGAATATATTTATAAATTTAAATTTATAAATTAAATTAAATGAAATTACAAATTATAAATTTATATTTAATTCTCAGTTATAAATTATAAACTTATATTAAATTTATAATTTATAACTGAGAATATAAAGATAAATTTGTATAACTGTTAAATTTATAAATTTATAATTTATAACTGAAAATTAAATATAAATTTATAAATTAAATATAACTGAGAATATATTTATATTTAAATTAAATTAATTTATATTTAAAAATTATATGAAATATTTATAAACCTAAACCTTAAACCTTAAACCTTAAACTTTAAACTTTAAACATTTCATTTAACTGATAATTTATAAATTTATAAATATATTCTCAGTTAAATTTAATTTATAAATTTATATTTAATTCTCAGTTATAAATTATAAATTTATAATTTAAATATAAATTTATAAATTTATCAGTTATATTTGATAGAAGAAGAACCCTATGATTTTTATTTTTCCCCCAATTCAAATTCATTTAATTCGGACTTAGATACCTTATAGGTTTATAAAGATAAATATGTGTGTTATAACCGAGTATTGTTGTGGGATCAGTTGGTTAAGTCCTATGCTTTTTGTATCTGAGTACGTGGGTTCAATCCGCGGGAGTGGGGATTTCCATATTTTTTTTCGATTTCGATGGATGCTACCTTAGGTTTATATCAATAAGTTTGTATGATTCTTTTGAAAATTGTTGTGGGATAAACTGGTTAAGTCCTATGCTAAACTCGGAAGATGTTGTGGGTTTGAACCACCAGTGTGTGGATATTCCACAATTTTTTTTCGAAAAAAACAAAACAAAACGACGTTTTGCATTTTCGATGGCAGTCAATACACACGTGGATTCTGAGTCAGCATATCTAATGATTGACTTATATCCGTTAATGTGGACTATAAAATTGGCTCAATTTTGTGAGTATAGGTATGAAATTTGAAATGTCTTAGGGTACATGTATAAATTGGCACTCCTTATTTGTACAGGTAGCAATTCGCACTTTCGAAGTGTGTACGGGTATGAAATGACCCTTTTCCTCAGCTTTGTGTGTGTGTTTGTGTGTTGGTAATGTATATGACGTACAAGTGTACAACATAATATAAGAACTTTATTTATATGCACACAGTAATTTGTGATATGTATTGATTTGTGGGAATTGGCATCAAAGCTTGACTTGACTAGTTGGGAGCTGATTGTGATATCTTTCGTTTAGTATTTGTAATATTTTCTTAGTTGTTTTGTAATTAGAAAGTACTAGTTGAGGCATTTTGTAAGTAATGGAAATAAAAAAGCATGAAGGTGACTCAAAGCATAATGAGAGGCTGGATCATCAGGATTGGTTTGTCATTGAGATGAGATTTTACAATTGTGTGAGTTACAAACTTTTGAACTATAAGATATTGCATGTTCAATCAAACCTTCCTCAAAAATTTGTTCCGATTCAGAATAGAAATCATGAGCTATGAGTACTCCAGGCTCATGAATCTGAAAATCTAGGGAAAATTGATTTAAAAGGACATTTTTTCTTCAATTTGTCCCATTATGTCTTCTACGCTAAATT
Source organism: Camelina sativa (assembly GCF_030686135.1). Taxonomy (NCBI): domain Eukaryota; kingdom Viridiplantae; phylum Streptophyta; class Magnoliopsida; order Brassicales; family Brassicaceae; genus Camelina; species Camelina sativa. The sequence goes on along the minus strand of NC_141891.1, from coordinate 9,825,772 downwards.
TGCCACTATGCCTAAATTACCTTTTTAAAAAATGAAACTAACTTTTAAGCAATTTTAAAATTTCAATCACCTAAAAACAAATTCTAGAAATAAGAAAGAGGTTGCCATAAGGTGTTTTTGATGAAAATTTGGTGTTTTAACATTGAAAAAATATTATTCTGCAACATTTAGAATACATGTTCTACTAATTGTATATATTCTGAAGATATTAGATTATAAATTCTACATACTGTACATGTTCTAAATAATGTAGATTACAAATTCTTCGCACTCTACTTGTTCTGAAAACTTTAGAATAAATATATCTTCTAAAACTTTTAGAAGTCGGATTTTGTATCTCTTCTACAGAAATTAGAATATATATTCTACACATAACTCTATATTCTACAAATTTTAGAATTTGTTTTCTTCACTTTATACATATTCTACGGAAGTCTGAATATGAAATCTACATTTTATCATGTGTCCTGCGAAAATTAGAACACTAATTCTACACTTTCCTCTATGTTCTTCATAATTTAGAAACTGAATCCAAAATTTAAGGAAACAAAATATTTACGTAATCCCGAAATTATGCTAATCATATATATTCTTAAGATTACGTTCTAACATGTTTAGAAAACGTGTTATGAAAACATTAAACATTTTTAATCGATTTTGTTAAAGGTTTTTCAACATTTTCCTACGCTTGTGGGAGAAGCTACCGGAGTCGTCGATTCTCGCCGGTGGGATAAGCTACCGGAGTCGTCGATTCTCGCCGGTGGGTTACAAAAGGGTGTCGATATCTCCTGAGAGAGAGAGAGAGTAATGTCGAGATTTTTTATTTTTGGTAGGCGAGTAATGTCGAGATTTTGTAAAAAAAAAATAAGGAAATAGATTAAAAAAAGAAGTAGTTTTTTTATTAAATTTAGGAAGTATACAAAAAAGAAGAAATACAGAAAAAGGAAATTTTGGTTTTTTCTACAATTAAAGGTTTAATTGAGTTATTAAGGGTATAATTGAGTTTTTCTGTATTCTAAAACCTATTCTACCAAACTTTAAAAAAAAAGTATAATGGGACAAATTGAAGAAAAAATGTCCTTTTAAATCAATTTCCCCGAAAATCTATTTAGGTTAAAAGATAAATTGTCTTATTCAAGTTCATAGGAGATGAGTAAAGGATGTGACAAGGATATTGAAGTCCCTTGGAAGTCCAAACCCCTTCCTTCACGATTAAACCAATGAAACCAATTAAAGATCCAATCCAGCCTTCCTTCACGATTTTGAAGCTCAAAACAACAGTGTCCGCCTCACCAAACCAAATGTTCTATGATTTTAATGGATTTGGAAATCTAAACAAAAATCATGTGTTATTCAATCATTGATTTTAAAATATTTATCAAAATTATGTGTTATTGTTTCTATGATTTACAAATACTTATTAAAATCTCATGTTATTCATTTAATGATTTGTTTTTGGATTTCCAAATCCACATTATGTTTTAAATAGATTTGAATGGATTTGAAAGTGTAAATCAAAAGGATTCAAATCCAAGGATAAAACATGTTATTTCACAATCCATGTGTTTTGATTTTTAGAATTTACAATTCCATATGGATTTAGAAATTATCTTTCCAATAACAGCCTCTTAGAAGAATCATATAGAGGGTAAATGATAATTTTAGCCCACCGTTGTAAGTTGTAACTCTTAATTACCCCACACAAAGAAAAAAGAACCATATCTTTCCATCAACACTTGCTAGCCAGATACAAATCCTGCCATTTTCGGTATTTCCGTTAGGATCTGTTCACACCTCTATTGCTAGTAAAAGAATTAGAGAGTTGATGTACATCAATTCATTTTTTTAACAATTAAGGTAAAAGTATATACCTTGTATCTCCAGCGTCCATAAGAAAATATTTTGTGTGCACATTTTAATCTTCTACCTCAAAAGGTTGGTATTAATATAATCAGATTAAGATATATATTTTATTGTTGTAGTTATTGTTAAAGTTTGTGATAAAAAGAAAATGTAAATATTTTTAAAAATTAAATGTATATAAAAATAAGAATCTGAGTTTTTTTTTTTGTCAAATGGACCTTAAATTTTTTTTGGGTATTAATCTAATTTGTAAGGGCATATCCATCAGTTATATAGCCATTGGGTGTAAAAAAAAATAATAATAATACTTTTAATTTAATTTCTTTTTAGTTTGTCCAATCACTTACCAATTAAGTGATGACAAATGTAGATACTGTGTCTTAATTGTTTTAGGCAGAGAACTTACCATTCTTTAATCAAGTTCGCCCTAGCCACTTTCTCTCTGGCACAACCACCGAGGCACCCTCTCCCGGCGGCGTCGAGTCCGATCGGCGTCGCTGGGTCTTTGTTTCTTCGTCTCTGTTGCTTCCTCGTTCGCTCTAGTCCGTTTGTTTCTGCTTTCATCCCCATCGGAGACCCTTTGAGATTCCAGATCTCACCTCCGACCATGCTTCAGCTTCAACCCCCTACCTCTCCTCCGCACCCGATCTCTCTTCTCGGTGAGCCTGCTTCATCGAGACCCCAATCATCCGTTACTACCTCTGAGAGCCATGATTGCCCCACTAGTCCCGGTTTCTGTCGATCTCACCGCCTCACTTTGCTGTCAACCACAACATCTTACCGCTCCTCGGATTTTAATCCCCTCACCAAGGCTTTTACTTGGTTGCAGTTGGACGGAAGCTCTGTTCTGACGCCGGAGATGATGAAGATCTTGACAAAGCAACCCACATTATCGGCATCCTCTCTTTCCCTCTTGTTACCCATTTGGCCCAGGTTGTATTCTCGCTCTTTTCTTGGAACCCTGGAAGTTAGTCGTCCTCAGAGAAACCATGATTTATTTCTGATCTGGAAGTCCCATAGACCCGTTTATAACTTCATACCAAGGTCAAATTGGTTAGTGTCAGTCTACACTGCTTGGTCAAGTCGAGTCGTACTCGGTAGCAGAACAGTTGATGCACTTATTTGTCTTGAAAACCCCTTTTGTCATGGCCAGTTGTTTGGTTTGGTTTGGATGTTTGTTTGGCTGAGCTTCATCAGTATGTCTGTCCCGCTAGTCGGGCTTGTTTTAGTGCCTGCATCCTTTGCACCTTTACCGTATCTATCACCAATATTTCGACTGCCTCAGTATCATTGTGTAACTAGGTCCGACCTGCAATCCACTCTCTCCCATTCTAGTCAACAACTTGGTAGCTTAAGGTCTCCATTAGTTCGAAGACTGCTAGTGAACCTTAAGTCATTTATGTTGCTAGATTGGTTTAAGAGTCCTCTAAAACCCATGTTACCAGAAACACATAGGACTATTTTCTCTGAAGGTAATAACTTGTTGAAACTTGGCATTATGATCCTAGCTCTACTGAGTGAGGATTATTTCTGTTTCATCCGCCTCCTCCCATTACCCTGCCTATTGACTAAGTTCTCCAATCTGCTTTTCATCAACTTCTTGAAGTTCCCTCAGATCAGCTTGAAGATTCGGGGCATTATGACCTCTGTTCATGGAAGCAAAGGTTACCCCAATCTCTTCAAGCATCTCTATCCCATCATCAGAACCGCCACCACTTTAGTAGTGACCGGTTATCAGAACATTCTCAGACTTGCTCAAACCCCTGACAAAGATCTACCTAGGGTAGTCCTTCCCAACTTGGTGAGAATGTCAGCTTTGTCCGCTTCTTTGCCACTAAACCCTCTTTTGAAGGAAATGGCCATCTCCCCTTCCATTGGCTTGCTCTTGGAAGCAGCTTTGATATGCATTGATCTCACATGTTCCAGTAAGCTTTTTAGCTTGTGGTCTATAGCTCTCAAGCTCTTAATATCATTTGCTCCTATCTTACTATGCTACTTTGTTGTTGTTAAATTTGGGGCATGCCCTCCTATGTTATCTTTTAAGCTACCCTACTCCTCATGTATGTTACTCTTTCAATAGTGAATGATAACAACTGTTTGCTCAAATAAAAAAAGGCAGAGACACTTTCCATTTATCTCTCCACATTTTTTTTATTTTTATTTTTTTTATTCTTCTGATCCTCTATTAAATATGTGCAATGAGAGTGCTCTAAGGTATGAAAGTTTAAAATAAAACATAATCTCATATAGCAGATGACGAGTTAAATGTAATGAGTTATAGAATGAATTGTGATATGAATAATGCATTAAATTTAGAATGTCAAAATTATATGATGAGATGATTTTAAACTAATATAACATATTAAAAATATAATAAGTTATTCAAAATTTCTATATAAATAAATTCAATCTGTGCAAGTACTAATCTAGTTATTATAATAAAGTTCCGTTGTACCGGTCAGACCAACCACGTAATTATGGTTCCGAGTTGAGTTTAAATAATTTCATCAAAGGTAACAGTAAAATCTTAAATGTATTGATGGAAATTACTTAGCCTAAGAAGATATTATGCCTCCTTTGACTTGTGAAGGTTTGCGTTATAAAGATGACATGAAATCTCGTTAATGTATTGATGGAAATTACTTAATAGTTAATATAGAGAAATTTTGTTTTACATATGTACGTTTCAAAATTAAATACAAAAAAGAAACCATAAATTTTAGTCAAATGTACAAGATTGTTAAGGAAACGCAATTACATGTAATTACATTTATAGGGAGAATGTGATTATATTTAAAACGACTTTTTCAATCTTTCTCCGGTTACTATAACAAATCTTTCATAATAATTGTACATGTATATGTATAAGAAAAATTATTAGCTCCTTTCTCTAGAAAAAAACGATCTCATTTCTCTATTTCACAGGTTGATGAAAATGAAATTGGGGTGTTCACTTCCAGTAATGTGGATGACTTTCTTGTGCTATATTCTATGTAGTAGTATTTTGATGAGCCAAGGTCATCGCCATCACATTGTAGAAGCAGCGGAGAAAATAAAAAGTTTTGAAGATTTTGAAATAGAGCAAAAACTAAAGCATATCAACAAACCTGCTGTCAAAATTATAAAGGTTTATCTTCTCACCATATTAAAACAATAATTGTAGGTGTTTATTATATATGAACATTAGAATCACTATCCTAAGAATCCTTGGATCTATATAATATAAACATAATCACTATCTTATTTATGAATCCACAGTCTATTTCTGGTCAACGGTATGGATGCGTGGACTTTTACAAACAACCAGGATTTGACCAATCATCCATGAAGAACCACACATTTCACTATAAGGTATGTTTTTCTAATTATAGGGGATTTCAACCAGGATCTCAATGGTAATTAAGAAATTGGCATGGCAATGATATGATTTATTTTTCTGAATAATCTTTACTGTTACGAAATTAAGAAACTTTTTGTGTAAAATATACAAAAAACAGTTGGGTTTTGTCCTAATCTAATATTGGCTCAACTAATTTATTTAACTGATATTGGATTTTGATGTGCAGATGCGTATGATATCACACCCTAAAGGATCAAAAGTAAAAAGAGAGACAGTACTTCGTAACAAAACATTTGGTCACTTATGGGAAAATGGCGTAGGTTGCCCTATTGGCACGGTCCCCATATATCGAGCCACCAAAGACGATCTTTTAAGAATGAAATCATTTGATGACGAGAATTATAATCCGCAAAGTTCGTGGAAAAGTACCTATCAACCTACGCTTTCCAACGAAGGTCATCACGTAAGTGCTTTCTTTAAGTTTTAATTTTATGAGTAAGAAATGTCAAACATAATAGAACATCGTAATAATAAGACCGATGGTATAGTTGAAACGACAAATGGATATGTTTGCACATAATGATTAATTAAAATATGACTAAAATCTTCCTTTTAAGTAGATATATAGATAACAACTATTTAAGTGGTTAGGGTTTTAAACACGTTGAAATGTATATACCTTATTTCCAACAGAGAATGTTTTGATTTATATTTTGTGAATAGTAATACATATATGGCGGATGACATTAAGAAAAGAAGTAACTTTTTTTTTTGCTAAGAAAAACATGAGTAATTGTACATTGTAACTGAATTTATAATATTATCTATAGTGTGATACATTTATATATTTGAATATAGCAAAATAGTGTTAGTGAAGGTTATTGGTTTGGGATTTGAATAGAGTTTTAAATACTGTAAATGTTAGGTAGAATCTGTTCTTATTAGATCAAAATTTTGTTAAACTCTGTTAAAGTTTAGTGTTATTAGTTTGTGATTTGTAAAAAATCATTTAAAATTTTAACAAATTTGGGTTATTAGATTCAGACTTTTATAAAGTCAATAAAAGTTTTGTGTTATTCAATTAAAATAAAAGAATCTAGGATTGTTAATGAATTCAATTATTATGTTATTGGTTCATGATTTTATACACTTTTTCACAAAATAAAGTCATGACAAATATCACAAAAATACAGAGATTGTTTGGAGCATTTTACAAGATTTTAGAAAACTAATCAACAAAACTATATGATACTCTTTAGCAAACCTTAAAAATCTTTCACTTATTCACTTTTGATGATTTTATTAAAGTCTTCAAATTTTTTTATAAATTAAAATCCAATTCTATTAACTTTAATTATGAAATTGATACTATCCGAGCAAATTACAATTATGCCATATCACAATGTCAATTTTCTCAATCATTGTTTTCAGTACTATTCTGTGGTGCGGACTAAAGGAAAACCAAGGATTTACAATGGTGCATCTATGAATATGCATAGAGGCTCTTCTCAGGCTGGACCTATGCAATTCACCTCTGGTCGGATGACCTTTCAAATCGGAAATGAATTCATTCAAGTTGGTCGGATCGTAAGTAGATTTATTTAGATCTGCTTTTTATATCCTTTTCTATTATCAAACTACATGATTCATATTGTCTATTCATTTTTAGTCACACCCACAATTATACAAAGACGCTTGGATTCGGCTGTTTGTATTTACAAATGTGAGCAGCTATCTTATTTTTTTTTTTATATAGTTCCATACTGTATACAGTATAAATCAGTGATCAATAGTCAGTCACATGTTATATATATGGTTTAATACAGGCGGGAGGACATCCGTGTTTTAATAACTTCTGTCCGGACGGATCCGGGATGATACTAGTCAGCCAAGATTTTGCTCCTGGTCTACTTCTCAATGAGAGAGACTATGACATCGCCATACAGAAGGTCATTTTTTTCGTGCTCATTTTTTTCCCCAACTATTAAAGTCATAAATTCGATCATACTAGCTAGGGGGTACGGATAGTAATATGTAAATATGGTTGAACTCTAAAGCCATGTCAAGCTTTTTTATCTATAAAATAAGAATTTGTTTTAAGTTTGGTTTTGTTGAGTACAGGACAAAGCCAACGGGAATTGGTGGCTGCTGATGGGGCCCTCATGGGAAGAAATTGGGTTCTGGCCAGCAAGCAGATTCAAAGAAAGTCATGGTACAGGTATAGAATGGGGTGGTGAAGTCTATAGCCCTTCACTTCCAAGTCCTCCGATGGGAAATGGTGATCTACAGAGGACTCCCGAGGAGGACGCCTATATGCGCCAAATCACGCTTGTGGATGAAAATTATAATACCGACAAAAGGGTGGGGAACACAGAAACGTTTTCAAACAATAACCATTGTTATCGAGTCCTCGATGTAAAGGATTCGTTTTGGAAACATGTAGGTCATTTTGTTATTTACGGAGGCCGTGCGTGTAATAAACTTTGATAATGCTTAGAACTATCAAGTGCTATATCATAGTTTGAGCAAAATTTTGAGAAGAAAACTTCAAAATTGTTAATTTTTTCAAAAAATATTTAAATAATAACTGCCAAATCGCATTAGGGCATCCGCAATGGGGGAACACTTTAAGATGTTCTTAGAGTAAAAATATTATGAAAATAATCTAAGATCAGTAGTTAAGATCTTTTGTTAAAAAGTTAATTATTGGGAGAACATCTTTAAGATCATAAGATTTAATAATATAATATTCTTAAACATATTACATTTATAAAAACTGTAAAAATAAGATTTAAATTGCAAACATATAAAACTTGTACTAAAATTCAAAATACAATACCAAATTTTTATGAAACAAAAAAAACATAAAAGATTAAAAAAAAACAAACAAACATATTACTTAATTAAAACAAACAAACATTTTATTTAATTAATACATAGTTTAAATCAAATCCTCTTTTAATTTGTGAAAAATTGTTTGCAAAAAATTGTATCCAATCACAGCTTGCCACGTCAGCTTAGAACTGAGCCTAGATCAGTTCTACATCAAGAACTAGACAACATGTTCTTATGCCACTATTCATTATATTTATAATTTTAATGGGTTAAGAACACACCAAGTGTTCCCCCATTGCGGATGGCCTTAGACATGTAAACTGCGAACAGAGAGATATTAGCTGTGAAAGAGTTTTTAATAAATACCAACCTTTTCTTCTTCTTTGATCAAAGGCAACGCACACGCTTAAGGAGGTGATCTTGTAACTGTTACAGTGCATCCTGGTGGAGATTATTTTATCTGCTCAACCTCCATAGGTGGTTGCAAGTACGTCTCTCTGTCTCTCACTTTTATCTCCCTCTAATACTAGGTTTCTAGCTAATTTTGTTGAGTTGGTATTTTTAAACCTATGACACATTCTCAATCTTGTCATGAGAACTAGGCATTAATTAAACTAGAACTTAACATTGCTGATATGCTCAAATTTACCCTAGAGCTACTCTCTCAAATTAAGAGATCACTGCAGTACTTAGGGGTTGAATTCCACAAGGACTCAAGACTACACAATAAATTATAGAGTTTTATAATTATGCTAAACAGATTAAATTGAATTAAAAATAGCAACGCAAAATATTAAATAAAGCTTGTTGTAAATTCAGAAGATCAAAAAGCTAGGCCTAGGGAATTTCTCAGGAAATTATGAAATATTAAATCAATCAATAAATTAGGATTCAAAAAATTAAGAACAGATCTAGAACTCTAAACACTTTTGTAAATTAAATCAGTTCTCACTGCAAATAATATCTAAATTTAAAACCAGAAAATCCAAATCTCTTTGTAAAATTCTAGGTTAAAAATCAGCAATAAAATCAGGTTTAGACTGTTCACAAAATTATTAAATCAAATCTCTTTGCAAGAAATAATTTTGCTCATCAAAAGGTTTTTGTCAGGAAAATCAATTATATTCTCATATCAATTTATTTTCCTAAAGTATTAATTCTAGGTGATCAATCAAGAATTAATATGAAGAACAACCTAAGATGAAGATCTAGAAAGATAATGAATCCTAAATAAACAGATCTAATAATTCATAAAATCCCTGTGAAAAACCCTAAACCTAACAAACAAATTACTCAGACATAATCAATGAAGAACAATACATAATTCTGAATAATAAGCAATTGAAATTAAAAGAGTAAGGAAGGAGTTTAAGAATTCTTCTCTCAAAGCAGTTCAGATCTCTCTCCCAAAAGCTCTCAAAATCTCACAGGGTTGCAAAAAAATAAAACTTGATAGAATACAACTTTTTGGGGTTTGGAAAACCTAAAAACACTATGTATATGTAAACGTAATGACATGATACTATTTACATAATTGGAAGATACTGACTAATGAGAGATTGATTTAATCATTGACGATGATTGATCTTGGAGAATCCTTGAGATTAGCTAGTTAGTGATTGATCGTAATCATTGATGATGATTGATCCTTGATTGATGCTTAATACACCCCCTCAAGATGGAGGGGCTTGGCGTAACTCCAATCTTGTTGGTGAGCAACGTGAAGGTAGGCCGTGAGAGAGGTTTCGTTAGAGCATCGGCTAACTGATCCTTGGTGTTGACATGAACCACACGAACCACTCCTGATTGAACTTGATCTCGAATAAAGTGGTAATCCAAAGCAATATGTTTCATTCGGGAGTGGAATACCGGATTCGCACATAAGTACGTCGCTCCCATATTGTCACAGTACACGGTTGGAGCTTGTGGTAGTCGGATGCCTAGTTCTTGAAGTAAGGAACAAACCCAAATTAACTCAGAAGTGGTGTTGGCAACTGAGCGATACTCAGCTTCGGTGGAAGAACGAGCCACGCCTCGTTGTTTCTTTGAAGACCAGGAGATGGGATTGTGACCTAAGTAAACAACATAAGCATTGGTGGAGACGTAGTCATCAGAGTCCCCAGCCCAATCAGCATCCGAGTAGGCATGAAGAGAAAGAGAATTATGTCGACGGAGAAATATACCATGAGTAAACGTCCCACAAAGATACCTAAGTAAACGTTTGACCGCCTGCCAATGAGCCGTAGTCGGAGCATGCATGTATTGGGACAAACGATTTACTGCATATGATATGTCAGGCCGTGTAAATCCCAAATATTGTAAACTCCCTACTACACTGCGATACTCCTTTGGATCACTCAACTTAGAACCAGAGAGAAGTGTAAGCTTCGGACTAGTGGCCATGGGAGTTTGAACAGGCTTAGCATTGAGAATATTTGTGCGTGCAAGGAGATCAAGAGTATACTTCCGCTGATTCAAATGCAATCCCGCAGCCGTTCTTGTTGCTTCGATGCCAAGAAAGTAGGACAATGGTTCATGATCTTTGACAGAGAACCGTGTGGCTAAACTTTCCAACATCAGCGAGAGAAGAACATTATCATTTCCAGTGACAATTATGTCATCGACATACACCATCATATACAGTATGGAACGACCACGGCAGAATGAACAAGGACGTATCTGCTAGTGAATTGACAAAACCAACGGAGAGGAGATAGTTTCGTAGTTCCGTATACCAGGCGCGAGGGGCTTGCTTAAGACCATATATGGCCTTCCGAAGTTTGCAAACATGATGAGGTTTATCGGAATCCACAAAACCTGGAGGTTGAGACATGTATACCTCTTCCGTTAAACGACCTTGGAGGAAGGCGTTGTTGACATCAAGTTGCCGGATAACCCAATCACAGTCAACCGCGATGCCGAGAACAATGCGAATCGTGGTAGACTTAATAACCGGGCTGAATGTCTCCTCATAGTCGAGACCATGTTGTTGAGTATAGCCTTGGCGACTAACCTAGCTTTATAGCGGCTGACGGATCCATCGGAGTGATACTTTGTGGTGAAAATCCAACGACAACCGACTATAGTGACATTAGGTGGAGGCGGCGGGACTAAATCCCATGTATGATTACGGATTTGGGCGTTGATCTCGGCTGTCGCAGCATGTCTCCATTTATCATGTTTGAATGCTTGAATCGCTGTACGAGGTTCACTAGCAGAGGAAGCAAGAGATACCATGAGTAAGTAATGCTTGTTTGGTTTGATGATACCAACCTTTGCGCGTGTAGACATAGGATGATTATTGGCAGGAGGCGGTGGAGCAGGTTGATTAACCGGCGGTGGAGCAATTGGTGCGACCGGCGGTGAAGCGGACGATGACGAAGATGAATTAGACCGGGTAGGGGATTGTGTTTCAGTGTTACTTTGGTCAGTGGTTGAATTTTGGGGATGTACCGGTGAGTCTGAATTTGGTGTTTGGGGCTGGTGAGAGCTATTTGGATTTTGGGCCAAAGTTTGAGGAGGTTGTAACTTCTGGGCCGTGGGTTGCGGCCCATTTTCAGTGGGAGCAGTTTGCTCAGCGGAAGAGGGAGAAGACGAAGGAGGAGAAGAAGAGATAGAATCGCTTACCTGAGAACCCGACGATGAAGATGTGGCAACAGTCGAAGAAGAATGAGGCGGAGTAGCAGTAGCGGGAAGAGGAGGAGTCGATGATGATGACGAGACCATGGAAGGCGAGTGAAGGTCGGAGCACGGGGGTAATGATTGTACGAGTGGTGAAAAGGCGGGAGAAACAGAGTCAGATGTAACCGAAGATGAGGTCGATGAGCGAAACGGGAATTCAGACTCAAGAAACTGCACATGGCGTGACGTGTATACATGGCCAGAGGAGAGGTCAAGGCAATAATACGCACTTTGAGTCGAGGAATATCCAAGAAAAGCACATAGACGAGAACGAGCAGCGAGTTTGTGGGTAGCATAAGGACGCAGCCATGGGAAGCAAGCACATCCAAAAACACGTAGCTTGGTGTAATTTGGTTCTGTGGTGAAGAGTTTCTTGTAGGGTGATGTGTTTCCTAGAAGCGGTGTTGGAAGTCGATTTATGAGGTACACGGCAGTGGAGAAAGCATAAGACTAGTATCGCATAGGCATGGAGGCTTGTGAAAGTAGTGTTAGACCTGTCTCGACAATATGACGGTGCTTGCGTTCAGAGATCCCATTGTGTTCCGGGGTGTGAGGTGGTGAGGTGAAATGAGCGATGCCATGAATGGAGAGGTAATGTCGCAGGGCAATATATTCTCCACCATTGTCAGAATACAAGGTTTGTATTTTCTCCATGAACCGATTCTCGACAAGAGCTTTGAAGACGGTAAAGATATCACGAACATCAGACTTATTCCGCATAGGATAGAACCACGTGTACCGTGTATAGTGATCAACAAGTATGAGATAATACTTATAGTTGTCACTAGATACAACAGGGGACGTCCACACATCAGTAAAAATATATTGTAGCGGTCGTGTTGAAGAGATTGTTGAGGAAGCAAAAGGCAACTTGTGCGTTTTATTAATCAAACACTCCGAACAAGACATAGGAGCATTGGTAGAAGACAAAGGTAAAGAGTAATCGGAGACTAGCTTCTGTAAAATAGAGATAGATGGATGGCCGAGACGATTGTGCCATGAGGAGAGTGTCGTCTTTGGACCAGGAGATGCATACAACGCCACAATATGAGACTTCGATAGCGGCCACTCGTACAAATCATTTTTAGTTCGGCCTAGAAGCAATGGAACCCCCGTGCTGAGATCCTTCACCTGAAAATAAGCAGGAAAGAATTCCACCGATACTTGATTAGCATTACAAAGATGGTACACCGAAATGAGGTTTTTGTGAATATTTGGAACACATAAAACATTCTTCAATTCAAAAGGTTTAGAGTGAGTTGGAAGAAAAGTTGAACCCGTATGAGTGATGGGGATGCCAGAACCATCACCAATCAAAACATCTTCACCACCATTATATGGTTGATGCAAGGATAGGTTTTGGAGATCAGCCGTAAGATGATGAGTGGCCCCGCTGTCCATAATCCATGGATCAGAGTTGGATGAGGAACCGATGGCCAAGTTAGCGCGAGGTTGCCATGGGGTAAACGGACTGGTCTGGGAGGACCCAGTGGACTGGAGACGATTAAGGAGCTGAGGACATCGTTTCGCTGAGTGACCTTGAACATTGCAAAATTGACATCGGCCTTGATAGGGATGAGAGTTGCGATTGTTGTTATTGTCGGAGTGCCATGACCGAGACGAGGAGTTGTTGTTGCAATTGTTGTTGTTGTTGTGATTGTTGTTGTTGTTGCGATTGTTGTTGTAGTTTGTGTTGTTGTTGCGTTGCGTGGCGAGATTGGCAGTGACAGGAAGAAGCGAGGGAACAGCAGCAGCGGCAGAGAGAAGCTTAGCTTCTCGGTTAAGCAAGCGTTCATGAATATACGTGAGAGGAGGTGGGACGTCACGACTCTCAATTTGATCAATGATGGGACGATAGTCTTCAGATAGACCATCAAGAATAAATTCAATTTGTTCTTCATGATCCAAAGGCTTACCAATATTGGCAAGGGTGTCAAAGCGTGTGGTGAGACCTTGAAAATACTCATCGATTGTTCGATCAGCCTTCTTCCAGACTTTCAACTGATCACGGAGTTGTTGGATGTGACCACGGCTCGGCTTCGCGTAGGTGGCGTCAAGAGTGGACCAGATCTCAGCAGAGGAGGTTGTCCTGGAGAGAAGAGGCTGAACAGAGAGAGACATCGAACTGAGGAGGGACTGTAGAGAAGATTATCTTGTCGTATCCAGATTGCAAGAGCTGGGTTCGGGACAACAACGTTATTGACGGTGGTTGTGGGTGGTGCAATCGCCGCGGAACCATCAAGGTAACCAAGTAAGCCGTAGCCAGCGACAAGAGCACGTACTTGTAGCTTCCACATGAGATAATTTGTGGGAAGCAGTTTGGTAACGTTGGACATGTTGATCGTTAGAAGAGCACCATCGGTTGTGAGAAGGACATCAGTGACAGAAGGAGTTGCAGCCATGGCGTCGAGAAGAGAGATAGAAAAGAAATTTTTTTTTTTATTCTGTAAAATAAAATTTATGGATCGTGAGTGGCTCTTGATACCATGTAAACGTTTGTATGAACTGATAGATTATTATTGAGTACAATGATCGACTTATATACACAAAGACAATCCTAGAGAAAGTAATGACATGATACTATTTACATAATTGGAAGATACTAACTAATGAGAGATTGATTTAATCATTGATGATGATTGATCTTGGAGAATCCTTGAGATTAGCTAGTTAGTGATTGATCGTAATCATTGATGATGATTGATCCTTGATTGATGCTTAATAGTATATGTCCTAAAATACGTCAGGGACTTGTTTTGCAATTATGGAAAACTTTGGGGCAGATTTGTAAAACTTCCTAATTTGGCTCTTTTCTCGTTGGCAACAAGGGTGTCGATCGATGCTCTCTAGTGTCGATCGATGCCCTCTCTCATATTCGACTCCAAGCTGATTTCCTCCAGATTATTGCTCCAAAATGATCCAAACTGCTCCACTTTGCTCCTTTCATGCTAAAACCTGTAAAGACTCAAAAACAATCTAGAAACAAATGAAAAGACACTACAAGACTCGTTATATCATGGTTAAAAACCACAAAAACCATGATATATCAACTCCCCCAGACTTAGCCTTTGCTTGCCCTCAAGCAAAACATAAACTTAGACCTGTGAAAGAAGTTTGAAAACAGGGAACTCACTCAATTGCATGATGATTCTTATTTGCACTCTTCATTTACCTGACTCAAGAACTTACTTCTTATACTTAACCATGATAAGCATCAACATTCCTTACTCAAATCCCACAATCCTCTGGAATCTCTGAAATCTCCATTGTCATCTCATTAGTCAATATTAAAGCACAAATAAGGTGAATTCTTACCTTGGGTGTATTGATCAGTGGCATATGGACTCTTTTCAGGCCAAGACTTTCTTCTTACATCTCCTTTCCTCTCATTTTTCTCACTTCCATTATTATTATTATTTTTTTTTTTTTCTAAATCAAAGGTGTAAGCGAATACCGGGGTCATCGGTAATTTACCTACCCCTTGCTTCCAAGCTTTGTGTGATCATTTGACTCAAGAGTAGAATAATGAGGTCACAGGTAATTTACCTACCTCTCTAAACTGATCAAAATCATTTCATCTTTTATTCCTTTTTTTTTAAGCACTGAAGGGAAGAGAGAGGGGAGACATACTTTGAAAAATTGCACTGTCCTGTATGGCCTGAAGAAGAAGTCTAGTCCACTGAATTCCAACCCCAAAGTAAGAGATTAAGTCCGGTTAAAATCCTGATAAAAGTTGAGACAACGTTAGATTAATCAGATATCCATTGAATAAGGGCTTTCAGGATTGTTGATAAGGCTCATAGTCTTTCTAAGCTTCAGTTCTGAGATCAAGCATAAACAAATAATCATTAGAGTGTTAGCCAAATAAGAGAAATCATTAGTCAAGATCATAATTCCCAAAGATAAAAAAGAAAAATTTGAAAAATTTGACTTAAACAACACTGTCCCCAGTGTTATCAAGTAAGAGGAAAGCAAAAATAAAAATAAAATAAACAAAAATCAAAATCAAAAGAAAAAGAAAAACCTACCAGTGGGTTGCCTCCCACTAAGCGCTTGTTTTCAGTCATTAGCTTGACTGTGTTGGAGCTCATGCATCCGGAGGATCAGAACATGGCATTGAAATCCTCTTCATCCAAGGCGGTGTATAAGCGTTAGGTGCATGAGGCTTGCCAAGGATGTTAGGAACAGGACCAGGGCGGGACTTAGGTATGGGAGGGTATCTTTTCTGTCCTGCAAAATCATCAACAGAAGAAACAAGCGCTCTACGATAATTTCGTGGCTTGGTTAACTACAAAACAGTTTTTATCTCTTTGAAATTCTTGTTGATGATAGGAGGAAGTTTAGGAGAAGAAGATGCATACCTTGGCCTTACCTGAGGGCTCTGGAGTGTGGATTGATGACTCTTCTTTTTGGGAATAGGTTTTTGACTTGGAGAATCAGTTTTGGACAAGCTTTGTCGCGGTCGTGGAGGGGTGTCGATCGATACTCTCTTGGTGGCATCGATCGACACTGAGCCTGATGCTCGTGTTGCAGAAACTTTTTCAACAGAAAAAGTCTGTCCATCAATAGTAGGAGCCCTCCTCAGCTTATCCATCTCAAAATTCAAACTCAAACCATCCACATTCAGTGCTATGTGTCCCTTCTGCACATCAATGATGGCACCAGCTGTAGCCAAGAAAGATCTTCCTAAGATGAGAGGATCTTTAGGCTCTTGATCATACTTCAGCACCACAAAGTCAGTAGGAATCATGAAGTTGCCAACCTTAACTGGAATATCCTCTAAAACACCTTCAGGAGTTCTTCGGGAGCGATCAGCTAGGATTAGAGAAATCTGAGTTGGCTTGAATTTTGTCATCCCAAGTCTCACAGCAACAGAATGTGGCATCAAGTTGATGCTAGAGCCAAGGTCACAAAGTGAGTGAGAAAACCTTCCTGCTGAGATTGAGCAATCAAGTACAAAGCTTCCAGGATCTGGTAACTTCTTAGCAGATCTACATTGAATGATTGCACTCACTTCCTTAGAGACAACTACCTCCTGCTTTCTCTCTTTCTTCCTCTGAACAGGCTGGTTCAACAGAATTGCACTAACATCCTTAGTTAGCAATGCTCCTTCTTCAGGGCTCAAACCATTGGATACCATTCTCTTGACATAGCGCTTAAGTGGTGGTGAAAGCTTCACTGCATCAAGTAAAGGCATCTCAATCATCACCTTGTCCATCATAGCCTTGCATCTAGCTTCCTCAAGCTCCTGCTTAGACCTTCTTGGCTTGGGAAAAGGAACCTTAGGCTTGTAGACCCTTTCAACAACAGCTGGAACCTGAGATTTTGTGTTTTCCGCATCTGACTGAGATGGGTATCGACCGACACGCAGGTGGTGTCGATCGACACTATCATCTGGATCCGACAGATTGGCTGATTTTTCTCCTTGTTCTGCAGAAACAATTTCACCATCATCTTCATCTCTCACTGATATGGCATTGCAAGCATGTCTGGGGTTTGACTCAGTTCTTGCTGGAAGATAATTCTCTTGCCTTTTGACAGACCCAGCAGTCTGTGCAACTTGAACCTCCAGCTTCTTAACATGAACATTCAATGCTTCTATCTTCCCATTCAGTTCAGTGTAGACATTGTCAATCTTTCCATTGAATGTCACTGTCAAATTCTCTTGACCTTGTAGAAGCTGCTCAAGCATGGCCTCCATTCTACTCTCAGAAGAAGTCTTAGGATGTGGAGACTGATAAGATGAATTCCCATAGGTTCTTGTATAGCCATTGTTCTGTTGCTGCTTCTGGTCACCATTGTAAGGTCTGTTTCCTTGCTGATTACCGAATCTCTGTCCCTGATACCCAGCTCCATACACATAGTTGACATTCTCCTTTGAATTCTCTGGCTCTGGCTCAAACGTCTCAACTTCAGCAGCAAATTGGACTGACTTCTTTCCCACAAGAAGATTGTGCACTGAATCAAGCTTAGCACTAACAGAAGCTAGCTGATTTGCATCAAACTCTCCATGCAGTCTCTTTCTTTCAGCATCAGCTCTTTTAGTGCTATTGCTAGAAGCCAAATTCTCAATCAAAACTTCTGCATCTTCTGGAAATCTTGTCTTGAAGTTCCCATGACTTGCAGCATCTAAAGCTAACTGATACTTCCAGTCACACCCTCTAAAGAAGATACTCAACAGTTGTACCCTTGAAAAACCATGGTGTGGACAGTCTCTTTGATAAGCTTTGAACCTCACCCAAGCTGCCTTGAAAGCTTCATCATGTCCTTGCTTGAATGAAGAGATCTTGACTCTCAGCTCATCTGACATTGCATCATCATAGAAATGGTTGAGGAAAGCCACCTTGATATCATGCCAGTTTGTCAGAGATCCAGCTGGCAACTGCTTCAACCACTGAGATGCCTCTCCTGCAAGTGAGTATGGGAAGAGCTTGCAGAATATGAAATCCTCAGTCACTCCATTAGCCTTGATACTGGTCACAAGATCCTCAAAATGCTCAATATGGTCCAGAGGCTTCTCATGGGGCAGAGCAGAGAAAGGTCTCTGTCCAACCAGTTGAAAGTAAGCAGGCTTCAGCTCAAAGTCATTCCTCTGGAATGGTGGAGGAACAATTGCAGACCGGTTCTCATACATAAGATCAGCCCGGTTGTAGTCAGCAATGGTCCTGATCAAGTCCCGGTTCTGCTCCTGTCGTCGAACTGGGTTCTGTACGTGGTTGGCAGCTCCACGTCCGTCTGCAGGAAGGGGATGTCGATCGATACCCTCTTGTTGGTGTCGATCGACACCGTCGACACCATCAGCTGGTTCGTCGACAACAGCAATTTCAGCAATCACATTGCCCTCAACATCAATCTTTTGGCCCTGCTCATTGCGCAAGTGGCCCTCTTGATCCCTCAAAGCACCATCCTCATCTCGCATCAGAATGATAGTATTAACCATCTTTAGAGATTTGGCTGCCTTTCTGTTCTCACGCTCAAGTTTTCCTAACTCTTGGTTTGACAAATTCACAGTAGGACCAGACTTGTTGCTTCTTGTGTGAGGTCTAGGAGGCATGCATCTGAAACACCAAAGAGAAGAAAAACAAAAACGTGTAAGTAGAAAATAAAAAGAAAAATTTAGACAAAATCTAAAACTCAAATCTAATGGTAGATCAAAAGAGTCCCCGGCAACGGCGCCAAAATTTGATATGCTCAAATTTACCCTAGAGCTACTCTCTCAAATTAAGGGATCACTGCAGTACTTAGGGGTCGAATTCCACAAGGACTCAAGACTACACAATAAATTATAGAGTTTTATAATTATGCTAAACAGATTAAATTGAATTAAAAATAGCAACGCAAAATATTAAATAAAGCTTGTTGTAAATTCAGAAGATCAAAAAGCTAGGCTTAGGGAATTTCTCAGGAAATTATGAAATATTAAATCAATCAATAAATTAGGATTCAAACAATTAAGAACAGATCTAGAACTCTAAACACTTTTGTAAATTAAATCAGTTCTCACTGCAAATAATATCTAAATTTAAAACCAGAAAATCCAAATCTCTTTGTAAAATTCTAGGTTAAAAATCAGCAATAAAATCAGGTTTAGACTGTTCACAAAATTATTAAATCAAATCTCTTTGCAAGAAATAATTTTGCTCATCAAAAGGTTTTTGTCAGGAAAATCAATTATATTCTCATATCAATTTATTTTCCTAAAGTATTAATTCTAGGTGATCAATCAAGAATTAATATGAAGAACAGCCTAAGATGAAGATCTAGAAAGATAATGAATCCTAAATAAACATATCTAATAATTCATAAAATCCCTGTGAAAAACCCTAAATCTAACAAACAAATTACTCAGACATAATCAATGAAGAACTTTTTTTTTTTGTCAAACCAAAGCTTTCAATTAAGCTGAAGCCTCAAAAAGAGGTGAGTTCTTACAACAAGAGATAACATAAACAAAGAAACAAAAGGATAGGAGCTCCATGAGCTTAACAAAGAGATTTCCAACTTTAGAAAGTCTTACAATATTTGAAAATTCTACTGGAACTGTGGATTCGTCTTTGAAGCCAAGCTTCACGAGATCCTTGACCAACAGGTGATCATGAACGGCTCTAGCGGATAACACATTCGAGCTTGTAAAAGGGTGTTCCATAGAGGGAACAGATGGAGGGCTTCTCGCCAGCAGGAGAGGGATCATAAGCATAAGAGCGGAATCTTTCAATATGTTAGAGATAGACCTCATGAATTTAGCTGAAGCTACAACCAGGGTTCGCAGAGAATGGGCATCAAACCGTAACAGAGCAGGTGGGTCCTCCCTCACATGAAGCTCAAAGCCATGGAGGTTAAGGAAATCCACACAAAGCTTGTAGCCGGTTTGGCTTTGAAAATTATCAACAGACCCAAGCTTACAGTCTAGTGGCTACCGAGGGTTACTCGACTTGACCAAGCAGAGGTAATGGGTGTTAGAGAGGTTGAGCGTGATATAGACTTATCAACAATGGAGCTGGGAGGGTTCATACTCGGTTCAAGGTCAGGGTGTAGGACAGTGGCTTTGAAAGCAACACAGCACACAATGTTCGAGACAGAATCGACTCCATATAAATTCGACAATAGGTTTGCAACTGATGACAAGCAAAGTGCAATATCCAAACGGTTTTGATAAAGAGGTAAGCTAGTCTTCTCTAAAGATAGTGTTCCTATGACCGAATGGGAGAGCAGTCTCACCATTATCAAGTAAACACAAATCTGAGTAAGGCTAAGCAGGGCAATTAAGAGATCGGACCTGGATATGGGACACAGTGGCGTTAATGGGCTACAAGGATAAGCAAGGCCTATCCTCACAAACTCCAGGATTGCTGGTGTTAGGTGATGGGAGAAAAGGTTGCCGCTGTTCTGCAAGAACAGAGAGACGTGCGGCGGTAGCACACTTGAGGGAACCCTCCGCCAGCTTTGGAGCTTGCCGTGTGCTGTCGACGTTCCCACTGGAAAAGGCACATCTGATGGTCCAAGAGAAGCTCCTGCCATCAACGAAATCCAGTAGGAAGGAAACAGAGGTGGTGCCGGTGCTAGTCCAGATCTAGAGCCAGTTGGTGTATCGATGAGGTTTTGCTCGGATGTAAGAAGTGAGGAGCAGCTGGACTGTTGTGAAGCTTCTATCACCGGGTTCACGAGCGGGAAGGAGTTTAATCAATGAAGAACAAGACATAATTCTGAATAATAAGCAATTGAAATTAAAAGAGTAAGGAAGGAGTTTAAGAATTCTTCTCTCAAAGCAGTTCAGATCTCTCTCCCAAAAGCTCTCAAAATCTCACAGGGTTGCAAAAAAATAAAACTTGATAGAATACAACTTTTTGGGGTTTAGAAAACCTAAAAACACTATTTATATGTCCTAAAACACGTCAGGGACTTGTTTTGCAATTATGGAAAACTTTGGGGCAGATTTGTAAAACTTCCTAATTTGGCTCTTTTCTCATTGGCAACACGGGTGTCGATCGATGCTCTCTAGTGTCGATCGATGCCCTCTCTCATATTCGACTCCAAGCTGATTTCCTCCAGATTATTGCTCCAAAATGATCCAAACTGCTCCACTTTGCTCCTTTAATGCTAAAAACCTGTAAAGACTCAAAAACAATCTAAAAACAAATGAAAAGACACTACAAGACTCGTTATATCATGGTTAAAAACCACAAAAACCATGATATATCAATTGCTTCTCTCATTACCTCAAGCGATCTTCCACCCCTGATGTTTTCTGATGTAGAGTTAATTGTATTGGTGCTTGAATTTGTTGTGTTTTAGGTTTGGAGATTGTCGACGTTAGATAATTGGAATCGACTTCCACCATTTTGGACTCTATCTTGCGCCAATTCAAATTTTGTTTACGGTCTAGCTAATAAAGTGAATTTTAAGCTGAAAAACTATCTTTTGCCACCGGTTTGTGTTATTTGCTAGTTGATAAGCTGACATCTCCTTTTTTTGCTCAGTTTGGTGGCTTGTTCACTGCTGGAATTGTAGCCTTTTCCGGGACGTAAGTAATGTTTTGTACTCTGAATCATCTAAAAAGCATGGCGTCACTTGCTAGTTGCGTAGGTCTTTGTATGTATGGCTTGTGAGGTAAGTTAATATCTAAAGATTTAAAATAGTTTTGCTTTGTTTGCTTGTTGCTTGTAAAACAAGTTCTCTAATTTTTGAAAATATCAGGTTTAGAAACTTGTTTAGGACTTTACCATTGGAGGGTACATTTTACAATATAATCTCCAAAAAGTTTTTAGCTTAAGATTTTGTGCTTTTTATAATTAAAATATTGCTAACAAACTTCTTAAGAAATATATCATTGGAGAAGGTCTGACGTACAACATAATATAAGTTTTTTTTTTTTTGACAACTATAAAAGAACTTTATTTATATGAACAGTAGTTTGTGATATGTATATAACTATATATAACTCTTTGATTTGTGGGAATTGGCATCAAAGCGGCCATACCACACATACTACAACTAGTAATTGACTTGACTAGTTGGGAGTTGATTGTGAACTATACTATAATTTAACTCCTTTAATTTGTATAAGTTGTATAATGTGTAGATTGCAATACCATGATCGGCCTGGGAGAGGTATAACGTGACATTGATCCGATTCAGAATAGAATCATGAGCAATATGAATCTGAAAATCTGTTTAGGTTGAAAGAAAAATGGTCTCATTCAAGCTCATACGAGAAGAATAAGGGATGTGACAAGGATATTGAAGTCGTTTGGAAGTCCAAACCCCTGTCTCAGACGAGTGTATTGATGAAACCAGTTGAAGATCCAATCCATCCTTCCCTCACGATTTTGAAGCTCAAAACAACACCGTCCGCTTCACCAAACCAAACCTACAAGAATCATATGGCGGGTAAGAGATAATTTTAGCCCACCGTTGTAACAGTTGATTACTTTACAAAGAAAAAGGAACCATATCCTTCCATCAACACTTGCTAGCCAGATACAAATCCTGCCATTTTCTATATTTTCGTTTGGATCTGTTGGCTCAAAATAACTAAGGATTTTGTTGATCCAACGACACCTCTAGAGTTGATGTACATCAATTAATTTTTAGCCATTAAAGTAAAAGCATATACCTTGTATCTCCAGCGTCCAGAAGATCCAAGAGGATAGAGGTAGAGCATTGCATCGCATATGACGGCTCCAACAAGCATACATCGCAAAACTTGGACAATATCAATATTTGTTATAGATATATTTTGTCATTTCATAATCTAACATTGTTTTTTTTTAGAACTTGGAGAATGTAGACTGGACCAGTCACATATGTAAAACTAATCCTTCAACCTTTAGAAACTTGCGATACAAGAACGTGCAAAAAATTTAAGAAATTGCAAGAAAATACTTTGTGTGCACATTTTGATATTCTACCTCAAAAGGTTCGTATTAATATAATTAGATTAAGATATATATTTTATTTTTGTAGTTGTTGTTAAAGTTTGTGATAAATGAAAATGTAAATATTTTTTTTAAATTAAGAGTGTGTATTCAATTTAATATTCCAAGTGATTTGAATTTTCATGAGATTTTAAATGATTTGATGATTTTAGGGAAGTTGATATGATTTATTGTAAGATTCTTTCAAATCCCACTTAAAACCATAAGATTTGGATTTATGTATTTTTAACTAAACAAATTCTCCCAAATCCTCTAGAATCACTACAAAAATATTAAAATCCAAATCCACAAACTGTTTTGAATAACAGTGGATTTTAAAGTAGATTTTTAAATCATCAGTTCAATAATAGTAGATTTTAACAGACTTTGAAAATCTATAATTGTATAACATAAAATTTGTAAATTTTACACAGATCATTTATAATATCAAGTTGAATACACCCTCTAAATATATATATATATATATATATAAATAAGGATCTGATTTATTTTGACAAATGGTCCGTAATTGTTTTTAGGTATTAATTTAATTTGTAAGATATGAGAGATTTTGTAAAAAACCAATCTCTCATAGTAGACAATGAATTAAATGTAATAAGTTATATGATAGAATAAATTATGATTTTTGAACAATGTGTTAAATTTAGAATTTCAAAATTATATGATTAAATGATTTTAACCTAATATAACATATCTAAATTTAAAAATATTAAAAATTTCTATATAAATAAAATTCAATCCGTGAAAGTTCCGTTGTACCGGTCAGACCAATCACCTAATTATGATTCGGAGTTGGGTTTAAATAATTTCATCAAAGGTAACAGTAAAACTCTTAAATGGATTGACGGAAATTACTCAGCCTCCTTTGACTTGTGAAGGTTTGCGTTAAAGATGACATTAAATCTCGTTAATGTATTGATGGAAATTACTTGATATAGAGAGACTTTGTTTGACATGTATGTACGTTTCAAACTTAATTACAAGAAAGCAACCATAAATTTTAGTCAAATGTACAAGATTGTTAAGGATACGCAGTTACATGTAAAGAAAGATATTACATTTATAGGGATAATGTGATTATATGCCAAATGACTTCTTCAATCTTTCTCAAATTACTATAACAAATCTTTCATAATAATTAGCTCCTTTTCTCTATATATAAGAAAAAACAAACTATCTCATTTTCTATATATAAGAAAATGAAACTGGGGTGTCCCCTTCCAGTAATGTGGATGACTTTCTTGTGCTATATTCTATGTTGTAGTATTTTGATGGGTCAAGGTCATCGCCATGACATTGTAGAAGCAGCGGAGAAAATAAAAAGTTTTGAAGATTTTGAAATAGAGCAAAAACTAAAGCATATCAACAAACCTGCTGTCAAAATTATAAAGGTTTATCTTCTCACCATATTAAAACAATAATTGTAGGTGTTTATTATATATGAACATTAGAATCACTATCCTAAGAATCCTTGGATCTATATAATATAAACATAATCACTATCTTATTTATGAATCCACAGTCTATTTCTGGTCAACGGTATGGATGCGTGGACTTTTACAAACAACCAGGATTTGACCAATCATCCATGAAGAACCACACATTTCACTATAAGGTATGTTTTTCTAATTATAGGGGATTTCAACCAGGATCTCAATGGTAATTAAGAAATTGGCATGGCAATGATATGATTTATTTTTCTGAATAATCTTTACTGTTACGAAATTAAGAAACTTTTTGTGTAAAATATACAAAAAACAGTTGGGTTTTGTCCTAATCTAATATTGGCTCAACTAATTTATTTAACTGATATTGGATTTTGATGTGCAGATGCGTATGATATCACACCCTAAAGGATCAAAAGTAAAAAGAGAGACAGTACTTCGTAACAAAACATTTGGTCACTTATGGGAAAATGGCGTAGGTTGCCCTATTGGCACGGTCCCCATATATCGAGCCACCAAAGACGATCTTTTAAGAATGAAATCATTTGATGACGAGAATTATAATCCGCAAAGTTCGTGGAAAAGTACCTATCAACCTACGCTTTCCAACGAAGGTCATCACGTAAGTGCTTTCTTTAAGTTTTAATTTTATGAGTAAGAAATCTCAAACATAATAGAACATCGTAATAATAAGACCGATGGTATAGTTGAAAGAGAAATGAATATGTTTGCACATATGTTATCTATTAAATAATTGTCCTAATCCTTTTTAAGTAGATATATAGATAACAATTATTTAAGTGCTTAGGGGTTTAAACACGTTGAAATGTATATACCTTATTGCCAACAGTAAATGTTTTGATTTATATTTCGTGAATAGTAATACATACATATGGCGGATGACATTAAAAACATAAGTAATTTTTTTTTGCTAAGAAAAACCATGAGTAATTGTACATTGTAATTGAATTTCTAATATTATCTATATTGTGATACATTTATATTTGTATATAGCAAAATAGTGGTTTCTATTAACTTTAATTATGATATTGATACTATCCGAGCACATTACAATTATGCCATATCACAATGTTAGTTTTCTCAATCATTGTTTTCAGTACTTTTCTGTGGTGCGGACTAAAGGAAAACCAAGGATTTACAATGGTGCATCTATGAATATGCATAGAGGCACTTGTCTGGCTGGACCTATGCAATTCACCTCTGGTCGGATGACCTTTCAAATCGGAAATGAATTCATTCAAGTTGGTCGGATCGTAAGTAGATTTATTTAGATCTGCTTTTTATATCCTTTTCTATTATCAAAATACATGATTCTTATTGTCTATTCATTTTTAGTCACACCCACAATTATACAAAGACGCTTGGATTCGGCTGTTTGTATTTACAAATGTGAGCAGCTATCTTATTTTTTTTTTCCATACCATATATAAATAAATGATTAATAGTCACATGTTATATGGTTTAATATAGGCGGGAGGACGTCCATGTTTTCATAACTTCTGTCCGGACGGATCCGGGATGATACTAGTCAGCCAAGATTTTGCTCCTGGTCTAATTCTCCATGAGAGAGATTATGACATCGCCATACAGAAGGTCACTTTTTTCGTGCTCATTTTTTTCCCCAACTATTAAAGTCATAAATTCGATCATACTAGCTAGGGGGTACGGATAGTAACATGTAAATATGGTTGAACTCTAAAGCCATGACAAGCTTTTTTATCTATAAATTAAGAATTTGTTTTAAGTTTGGTTTTGTTGAGTACAGGACAAAGCCAACGGGAATTGGTGGCTGCTGATGGGGCCCTCATGGCAAGAAGTTGGGTTCTGGCCAGCAAGCAGATTCAAAGAAAATCATGGTACAGGTATAGAATGGGGTGGTGAAGTCTATAGCCCTTCACTTCCAAGTCCTCCAATGGGAAATGGTGATCTACAGTTGACTCCCGAGAAGGACGCCTATATGCGCCTAATCACGATTGTGGATGAAAATTATAATACCGACAAAAGGGTTGGGAACACAGAAGGGTTTTCAAACAACAATTATTGTTATCCAGTGCTCGACGTAAAGGAATCGTCTTGGATACATGTAGGTCATTTTGTTCTTTACGGAGGCCGTGCGTGTAATAAAGTTTGATAATGCTTAGAACAATTCCAAAACTGTAACTTCTTAACATGTTGAAAGATACCAATTGAGAATAAATATTCTTAATATGAAGAATAGTAAAATTATAACTAGATGAGTTTACTTTTTATTTTACTTGTGGTTAGAAAGGGGAATAAGAAGACCTATTTATATGTTCCAAAACTTTCAATGTTGACTCAAATACTGTTGTAATTCACGAGACTAGATGTAGAAATTCTAATAAACACTGGATCAACCATTTGATTAAGGGAACTTCCAAATAAAATAACATAAATTACAACAATGTTTTTTTTAACAACAATCACAACAATAATATTCTTATTCCATGAATTACAACAATGTTTTTATTCCATACAAAGATTTATTTTTCTCCTCGCACACCAACGATAAGTTTTATTTTTCAAATGCCATGAGACTTTATTTATATAATTATATAATTGAGCTTTTGAACGTTCTCGTGGTCACAGTTCATTTCTAGTACCGCAATTCCCGGAACACATGATCTACGTTTTGCCCCCAGTCTCCATTGTACAACTCCAAGAGCTTCTCTGCAGGCGTAACCCCTGTTTTAACAAGATAATTAGCTTATTTTCAGTTAAGTGAGAAAAAGTATTAACAGTTCTGTCAAGAAAATTAGCAAATTTTCAGTTGACTGGCCGAGAAACAAAAAATTACCTGTTCTAACCACCTCGGCGACAGCATTCAAGAAACCGGTTTCATTGTACCCTCTACGCTCCAAACCATCCTGAACAATAACAAAATAACTTCAGTATATATTACACATTATAAGGAGAAACCAGATACACATATACCTTTGCTAGCTTTAGGACTTCTTCTGCGACATGTTTCAAAGGCTTATCTCTAAACATTGTCTTTAGGCCAGTGATTGGAACCTATAGAAACCAGATGATAATTGGTATCAAACTATAATACTTCGTTAAATTGGACAAAAAGTAAAGTATTTGCTCTCTCTTCAAAGTTTACTTGTGTCCTAAGCATCTCTAATTCTTCAGGAGTCCAGTCATCTATCATATTGAGAGTAGTTTGGAGAGAGTCTTCATCATATAGCAAACCCACCTGAGATTCAAATACAATTTAAAATAAACCCACGAAACAAGAATTTTTATATATTTGTAAAAAGATAATGTAATTTACCCAAAAAGCTGGTAGGGCACATAACATCCCCAATGGACCTACATCAGCACCTCTCATCTCCAAGTATTTCTTTAACCGGACCTATTAGTGTTATTACAAAACATAATCATAAGAAAAATGATTTTGAACGTAATAAGAACCAAGGAAGTTGAATGGTGTGGTTTTGAAACAAAGTAAATAACCTCCGGCCATATTGATCCTATATGAGTTTCCCAGTCGTCAATGGTAGGTTTTTCATTAGAGAGATGAGAAATTTTCCCAGTCAAGAAATCCTGGAAAAGGTCAAGAAGTATGTTCAGATCATAACCAGACTCAAGAAGATATCAAGATTTAAAACTTTATGATTTTTTTCTTATAAAGAAGAAGTAGACCCGAAATGTCATTCCTTTACAGTTGAGATAGGTTTTGTTTCGAATTAAGAACAACATTGGACAATCAAGTGCGTATTCGACATATCGCTCAAACCTATATATATTAACATAATGAAGATTAACCATACGTTTTAGGAAAAAGTTGAATCACAGTTTTAGAAAGAAAAAAAGCAATTCTACACTCACCCGAATGAGTCATCGAAAACAAAAGGTAGCATCCCTGTGCGGCTCTTATCGGAACCTAAATATTTGTGACTGTCAAAGCATGTCAATAGATGAGAAACTTATATTAGAAAAATGAACACGAGAGAGAGAGAGAGAGAAAGACAGATCGAGAGAGGGGAATATGCTTTTACTAATATACTAACGAGTAACGTAGAAACCAACCTCCTCACGCTTACAAACCCATTTGGTTTTCCATTACTAAAAGGGGAATTTGCGAACATGGCAGTCACGACCTGTTTGATTAGAAATATAACCAAAAAAAGTAAGAAAAATCTTTGTATGAGTCCAAAAACCACTAGCATTAAAAGAACTAGCATCTCACAGGTTGCAAAGCTAGACTAGCCCGAAACTTTTTGATCATATCGGTTTCTGAGCTATAGTCCAGATTGACCTGAACAGAGCACGTTCTCAAAAACACGTCAGGTCCTGATGAGGTAGATCTGGTTAAGTGGTCTGCTACAATTTTATTCCTTCTCTGCTCATAAAAAAAAAACACTTTGCGCATGAAAAAAAAAAAAACACAATTGCTAGAGTAGGCTACATTAAATAATGAGAACTACGTATATGTGTTAGTAAAGGAAGGAACCTTGCGCACAACGGTGACATCCTCGAGACTAGATTTGGGTTCATAGCCCATACCTAAAAAACCAATTTCCATTTCTTCAGCAACATTTTTCACCTGGTTAAGATGTGAATTGAGCTCATCACTGATTTGGTGCACAGTCTCTAGAGGTAATCCACTTAGCTCTAGTTGGCCTCCATATTCTAGTGTTATGGTTTTCATTCCCTGAAATGTAATAATCAATGCCAAACAAAAAAGCATATGAAATTTGTTATCAGTATTTAGTATTTTAAAAAGAAGAGATTAAGCTAAGAGAGCTAGTTACCTGTTTCAGACCAATGATTCTTTCATCCTCCATCATCTTATCCCAATCATATCTCTCGGCAATACCATTAAGCAGTGCAGTTATTTGTTCAAATTTTATAGGGCGCAAGGTCTTGACCTCGAAACCAATTTTCTCGTGTTCTGTACCTATTCTGAATACCCAATATTCCAAGAGATGCAAATAATTTAGTTTGATAAAGCAAAGAGAGGAGATGATGATCATACTTGTACCTCCACATTTCCTTTGGTTTGCAGCCAGAAGCATGATAGTCAATCAGATCTTCTTTGGTCAGTGGCTTGGTCGCGGCCACTACAGAAGTTGCGGTTGCAGTGACCATATTTCCCTTGATGAGAAGCTAACATAAGTTAAAGCACTCGAGTTTATCAGAGAAGACGAGAAGAGAGTGAGAGCGCGGTGGTTTAGTTTAGTTCAAATGAATTAGAGTCAAACCAAAGGGTAATAGAGAAACTATTATATAATCATACATTAGTCTTGTATAACTTCAAATAAAGTAACTACAAGTCTACAACGATATATATATATATATATATATATATATATATCGAGAGAGATTTTGAGATAATATCATGAGAATTAATATGAGGGATAAAATAGCAACGAGTCCATTTCTAAATTTTATATTGTATTTATATATATGTAACATATATCTCCTTTTTAATAAAAGGGAAGTACACAACTTAAGTTTTGTAGACTTTATAAAAAATATAAATGGTTATAAATGCATACTAATAGGTTATGTATAGGATATACATTAACTCTTCATAAAATAACTCTTCGTATATAGATAATAAATAATAAATCCATAAATCTAGTATATAGAGATAAAAAATGATATGGTAATTTAATTATCCTTTTTTAATAAAAGATAAGTAAACAACATAGTTTTTGTAGACTTTATATTTTTAATAAATGTTTACAAATGGTTACAAATAGGTTATAGATTAATCCATATATTAATATTAATGTTTAACCTAAATATTAAGGATATTCCAAATTGATAATTGATATATTAATGGTAACAAATAAAATCATGAATATTCCAAACTGTATATTTGTAAATTTTTAGTCCTATATCACGTTGTTTCCAAAGATTTTTAAACACAATATTACAAATTTATTTTCCACAAATTTTATCGATAAACCACAACGTTAACCAAAGATAGATTACGAAATAAAATTTAACCAGTGTTATAGCACGGATACTTATATAGAATCATTAACAATATAAAACTACAAAATAAGTATTTTTAAAAACTTTCATAGCATATGATTTTATTGCATAATGTTTTATCAAAAAAAACTTTTAAAAACAATAACATAAATTATATTTTATATAAAAAATATAATATAAATAAAATAAATTTCAACCCGTACTCTAGCACGGGTCTTAATCTAGTTTTAAAATGTAAAAAGAAAAACATCCGTTAGAAAATCTGTATAATTGTGGCAACAACAAGAATGGTTAGGAAAACTATTCCTCCAATATCTAGTGGAGATGATGTAAAAGAAAAAAGAAGAAAAATGGAGATGATGTATAACGAAACGTCGAAACAACAAGAAAACATAAATGAAGAGCTAAGAAGGCGGAAAAAATCACCTGAAGTTGTCTACTTTAGGGCTGAATAAGAGGACGTAGGCTTAGTGGTGTGGTTGTGTAAGTGTACCTGCGTGCACTTATATATGCTCTGTGTTCATCTAATGTTGATAACCTTTATGATGATTTTGCCCACAAATTATTAATTAAGACAACACGTGGTTAATAAAAAAAAGGGAAAAAAATAAATAAAGACACCATTATTATTGATTGGCCTCCGTTAGCATTATTATTATACATAGGCCCGCGTTGATAATGGGGTAACAGTAACAAGTAACAACAACACATTACAATAATTATCAGAATAATTAGTATAATAATAAATATGGCTCTGTTTCGATGTCGCATTTAACCGACATGCATCGCTGCTTTAGATCCTTCAAGAGATGGTGTGAATGCTGAGTCATTACAAAATTAAAAATTTAATATTATGTTCTGAGTGTATCCGGACTAAACGAACATAGCCAGGAAAGGAGACTATCTACATATTTTAGCTATTTATTTACTAATAGTCTAATACTGGTGATATGGGCTCCTAAGGGCATCTTTATAGGCAAAACAGTTTTTGGTGTTCTTAGGTTTAATATATTAGGAAAATAATCTAAAATCAGTAGTTAAGATCTTTTGTTAAAAAAATAGTTATAGGGAGAACACTTAAGATCTTAAGATTTAATAATATAATATTCTTAAACATAAAACAATTATAAAATCTAATAAATTTGGTATGTAATATTAGAATTAAACTTATTACAATTATTTAATATTCTTCATCATATTCTTAAACTTATAAACTTATAAATTATTAAAATTATAAAAAAACATTTAAATTTCAAACTTATAAAACTTTTACTAAAATTCATAATACAACACCAAATTTTTATGAAACAACAAAACATTGTAAATTTATTTTAAAAACCAAACAAACATATTACTTAATTAATTAAAACACACAAACACTTAATTTATTTAATACATAGTTTAAGGTCCAAATTTATTCCATATATGCTCAATCAAATCCTCCTTTAAATTGAGATGTGCTTGTCTATCACGGATCATTGTATGGCCATCACCTAATCCCTCAAGATTTGAAGACATATTTACCGAAAATGTAAGATCCGGAGTAGTTCCAGTTCCATCATCTTGTTGGAATTCTTGTTCGTCATAGAGTGTATATGAATCTCGTTCATCTTCGACAATCATATTATGGAGTATTAGACATGCTCTCATAATATATGCAATTTTACCCTTTGACCATAAAAGAGCTGGATTCTTAATCATGGCGAATCTAGATTGCAGGACTCCAAATGCACGCTCAACATCTTTTCTTGCACCTTCTTGACGTTCTGCAAACAATTTATGCTTTGGGTGTTGTGGTTGTGGGATGGATTTAACAAATGTTGTCCACTCGAGGTATATACCATCCGTCAGATAGTAAGCCAGATTATACTCATTTCCGTTGACATAGTACGTAACTTTGGGAGCTCGACCGTAAATAATGTCATTAAAAACTGGTGATTGATCAAGAACATTTAAATCGTTACAAGTACCTGGAGCTCCAAAAAATGCGTGCCATATCCAGAGATCTTGTGAAGCTACCGCCTCCAAAACAATTGTTGGCTTACCGGTGCCTCGTAAATACATTCCTTTCCAAGCGGTTGGACAATTTTTCCACTTCCAGTGCATACAGTCGATGCTTCCAACCATCCCGGGAAAACCCTGCTTTTCTCCATAAAAGAGTAGCCTTTCAAGATCCTCTGGTGTGGGCCGGCGTAGGTATTCAGTGCCAAACAAGTCCACTATTCCGACGACGAAATGTTCCAAACATTTACGAGCAGTACATTCAGCAAGACGTATATATTCGTCAACCGAGTCCGTTGCAGCCCCATATGCTAATAGTCGAATTGCTGCAGTACATTGTTGTAGCGGTGAAAGACCATTCCGTAAGGTTGCATCCCTTTTTGGCTTAAAATATGGAACTTCTTGACTGAGACGATCCACAATACGCAAGAACAATGGTTTGTTCATTCGAAACCGTCGGCGGAATTGACGAGCATTGTATGTCGGATTATCAGAAAAATAATCGTTCCACAAACGTTCATGCCCTTCTTCGCGTTTTCTATCGATGTATGTACGCGGTTTCCTTTCGGCAGGAGTTTCCTCTTCAACAGCTTGAAATTGGTTATTAAATTGCTCTTGAAAGTATTGGTTTAAACTATCGTTATTGGCATCATAATGGAAGTGAAAATTGTTGGAAGAAGATGCCATAACAGGATTAAGAAAGAAAATGTCTTTGGTGAGAGGAAGAAAATGGTTTGATTTTACAAATACCTTGAGTAAAATAAAAACGGTGAACAAAAGAGAGAAGAGTTGGTATGTTTGAGTTGGTATGTTTTAGTTGGTAAGTTTGAGTTGTTCTCTCGTCTCATATATATAGAGCTTGTGAGTTGGTGCATGTGAGTTCGGACATTGAGAGTGTGAGCTTGGTGCATGTGAATTTGATCACGAGAGACTCTGTCTTTGTAACTAAAATCCAAAGATACGAAAACAAATACATGTGACCAAACATCAAGTCTAAACAAAAATCCACATACCAAGCCTAAACAATCCGATCACGGGTTCACAACAACAACCGAAAATACATGACCAAAACAAATACATGTGACCAAAACAACAACCGAAAATGATCACGAGAGAAATCTAAACAAAAATCCAAATACCAACATTGATCACGGGTTCACAACAACAATTGATGATGACACAAATTTACTTTAGCTTGATCACATGGTCCTTGAGCTGGATCACTTGGTCCTTGAGTTGGATCACTTGAGCCTTGAGTTGGACCACAAGTAACTTGAGATGGATCATTTGGTCGTTGAGCTGGGTCACTTGGTCCTTGAGCTGGTTCAGTTGTGGCTCATTAGCAGGAAGTGGTTGAGCTACACGGCTAGAGAGACTCGTGAAACCAATAGCAGGAGCTGGTTCCGGAGGATAGTAACAAGTCTCGGCCTCCTCTTCTGATGAATCGCTACTACCGTCTAAAGGGCTGTTTATACCGTAGTCGTATAAACAATCCATGACTTGTTCAACCTGAAAAGGAAAACACACCGAGTTATTAAACATCATCATAACGAAAACATATATTTAGACCAAAGCAAACAATCATATTATTCATAAACACACATATAAGAAACATATACCATAAACATAAGGTATTCATTAAATACACCATCAAACGATTACACCATCAAACATAAGAAACAAGCATAGTATTCATTAAAAACATAAGAAACATACGATTACACCATCAAACAAACAAGCATAGTATTCATTACAAAACATAGCAAACAAGCATAGTTAAACAAACATTCGAGGGTTTTCATCTAAGTTAAAACAATTCCGCCATTAGCTTCTTCTTAAGCGCTTTTTCATCTTCGTCTAGGGTTTCATTCTTGGCAATGAGAGTGTCAAGAATAGACATCTTTTGGAGTTGTTTCATGCCCTCCAAGTCCTTCTGTTTTAACTCAAACATCTGACTAAACTCCAAAGATGGTGTAGCCTTAGCTTTGCCTTTGTTCCTTAGTTTTTTTGTAGCCTTTATGCCCGGAGGTCTGCTCTCGTGCTCACCAACGACAGAACCTGTCGATCCAGCAGCATCATCAGCTTTCCTTTTATTCGAACTGGTTGTCTTTGGGGTGGGGTTCATAGTCTCTAGGTTTCCCCATTTCTGTTCAAATCGTAGCACAATCCACGCATACTCCATAGCAAACTTCTTCTTGTACAGCTTCGTGTAGATTTGGTGAGCATTTTGTAAAACGTATACATCGTTCATCCCACTAGCTTTCTCACCCTCTGCCTCCGCAAAAGCTCCACAGAATTGGCTCACCTCTTTACTGATTTTTTGCCATCTTTGTCTACATTGTTCAGGGAGCCTAGGCTCAGCACCACCACGTACATGACTACTTGTACCGTAAAAGTCTCCTATACGGTTCCAAAAGGACCCTGCCTTTTGGCCATTCCCAACTACTGCATCCTTCGATGTGTTTAACCAGGCGCTTATCAGGACTAGGTCATCTTGTGAAGACCATAACCGTCTCTCCCTACGCTGTTCTGCTGTCTCTTCTGATTGACTAGGAGGTTGAGTTGGCACTGAACTAGGTTGCGAACTAAAAGCAGGGATTTGAGACGAACTAGTGTTTACATTGGGAGCAAAGCTATCATAGGGGAAGTTTAGTAGGCTAAAATAGGATTGAGACTGGCTGTTAGGAGTATTGTTTGATGCCATAGCAATCGGACTTAAAGAAGGAAGAAGCTTACGCGAAAGGTCTTAAAGAAGAAAGAAGCTTATTAGAGATTGGAAGAAGCATATAAGAAAGGTCTTATACAATGAAGAAGCTTACTAGAGATTGGATGTAATATAGAGAAGGTAAGAGGATCATTAATTCAAAAGTTTTTTGTTGTTAGAGTCTTTAAATCAAGCAATAACCATTACCTACTTCAGTCAAATCAGAAGTAAATAATGGTCATTGAGTGATTTTTAAAAGTTTTTAAAGTTTTAAAAGTTTTAAAGGTTTTCAATTAGGTTTTCAAAGTTTTAAAGGTTTTCAATTAGGTTTTCAAAGTTTTAAGACTCAAGACTAAAGTTTTAAACGTTTTAAGACTCAAGACTCAAGACTCAATCACTCAACACTAACGCTACTTACTTAAAAAAAACCGAGATAAACAACCATTCACACAACACTGACACTACTAACTTTATAACATCCGAGACTAAACAAGCAATCACACAACACTTACTAAACCGCAACACCAATGAAATAAACAAAGTTTAAAACCTTTCCTATATAAACAACAACTACACTCAATTGTTGGCTGTTTACTATCAATATACACTTACCTTGTGATTACTTTCGTTTGATGTTGCAGGTTTGATGATGAATATCCGATTTAATTTCCCTTGTATAACCTTCACCTACAAGGCTCATAAACAAACAAGCAAAATCGATTAATGTTCCCACTCAAACATAAGCGAAATTGACTTACAAGGTTCGACTCAAACAACACACGACACTCAAAATAATCTCTAATTCAAAGACACGATATTGAACCCTAAAGCAAAGGCTAAAACATCAACAAAACTGACTCACTCAACACTCGACACTAAAAAGGTTTGACTCAAACAACAGATGACACTCAAAATTGACTCTAATTCAAAGACACGAGATTGAACCCTAAACCAAAGGCTAAAGCATCATAAAAACTGACTCAAACAACACAACACTCAAAATTGACTCAAACAACACACAACTCTCAATATTGACTCAAAACATAATTCTAATACATAGATTTGAAAAACCCAAATCGATGAAATTCGGGAGATGTGATTACCTTCGCCTTTGTTTACCGGAGATGAGATTTGCAAGCCACCCGAGACAGAGGAGACGAGTAGACGGAGAGATCGCCGATGACACAGAGGAGACGAGTAGACGGCGATACGACGGAGACAGAGTAGACGAGTAAACGCACAGAGGAGACGAGTAGACGGCGATACGACGGAGACAGAGTAGACGGAGAGATCGCCGATGAGACAGAGGAATCACTGGGCTTCGACGAGGAGACAGTGGAGATGAGATCGCCGTTTCGCCGTTGGGAGAGAAGAACGGAGATGAGATCGCCGTTTCGCCGTTTCGCAGTTGGGAGAGAAGAAAAAAAAAACTATGTCGACAATACCGAAGAAACGAGATATCTCTCCACCCACCAAAATATTTGTCCAATAAAAATTCCCCACGTCGCACAAGAACAACCTAAAAACTGTTCTGAAATAAGAACAATTTTGAGTGATCTAAGCCCACTATTCACTATTTTGCAATTTAAAAAGCTCAAGAACAGGGTAAATGTTGTGGCGTTAAAAATGGTCTAATGCCGTATGCCCACAACTGAGCAATGTATCACATGTATCACATTTAATCCACAAACTAGGTACTAATCCGCGGAGAACCGCGGGCTGAACTTTTTTTAATTAAAATTTGTAATAATTTATTTTATTATTATGTTATTTATAATAGTTTATGATTAAAAATTTGATTTACTTATATTATAATTTTTGTATTTTAAAAATGTTTATTGAAACATTTGCATGTAATGAATAAAATTGTTTAAACATTTGTCAACTAAACACAATCTTTACTAACATATAAAAAAGAGCAATTAAATATAGCTAGTAAAAATTCTAAAAAGCCTCTTGAAAACAACATTCATTGTTTTTTGTTCTGTGGCTTCTTTTCCTTGTCTGTAATAATTTTAACTTGTGGTGGAAATTTTTTTTGATAAAATTTGTAGCTGTATATTTTATTCGTTTTGGTTTTTAAAATCTTACCTGTTAATTTTTTTTAAGTACGAATTAGTTTTGATTCTAATAGATTTTTTTTTTTACTTTTCTACAATTTATTTTATTTGATGTGTCCCTAGTTTTCATTTTTTAATTAATTTTATTTATTTAATTAATTAATTAATCTTAATTAAGTTTTTTTAATGGAAATTGAATGTTTTTTACACATTTTAAGGTTAGTTTCACATTTGTACTTCCCAATTAATATAGTAGGATAAAATTTGTAATTGTAGATTTTATTTGATTAGATTTTTAAAATCTTAGCTGTTAATTTTTTTAATACAGATTAGTTTTGATTCTAATAGATTTTATTATTTACTTTTCTACAATTTATTTTATTTATTGTGTCCCTGATTTTCGTTTTTTAATTAATTATATTTATTTCATTAATCTATTAATTTTAATTAAATTTTTCTATTGGCAATTGAATGTAATTTTTTACATATTTAAGGAGAGTTTCAAATTTGTACTTCCCAATTAATATAGTAGGATTATATGTTTTTATTAATGAGACACACTAAATGTAATAGCTTTGGCAGAACAACACGAGGATTAATCAAAGTTCAAACTAGAGGTGTCAAACGGGCCGGCCCGCGTCCATCTGGGCCGTCCGTGGCGAGCAGTTTCAATATTTTAGATCGCAATGGGCCGGCCCGCTAAGCCCGCGGACATAAAAGTTATGTCCAAGCCCGCTCCGCTAAGCCCGCGGACATAAAAGTTATGTCCAAGCCCGCTCCGCTAAGCCCAACGGGTTAACAGGCCGGCCCGCGGGCTTAAATAATATATTAATAAAATAAAATAAAATTAATAAATTATAATTTTAAAAATAATGTTAAATAAAATTAATGTTTATATTGATTTTTATAGATGTTTTAATTTTTTATATTATATTTATTTGTATTGTCACATAATTTTAAAAGATATATGTTTAAAATAAAATAAAAATAGTTATATATCTATATTAAATATTTATTTTTATTTAATATTTGAAGACCGCGGGCCGACCCGCCAACCCGCAGACATAACCCGCTATAACCCGCAATCCGCTTGGGCTAGGCCCGCAAGGTCCGCTTTTTAATGGGCCTAATATTTAGTGTCCATGCCCGCCCCGCAGAGGTACTATTTAGTGTCCAACAACGAATGAGCAGAAAAACTTGATTTATCAGGCGTCCAAGTTTAAAAGTTTTATTTGGTTTGATCTGGTTTTTTATTTGATCAAACAAAAACTTTAAAGAGTTTCAAAAAAATATTATAATATTTAAAAATTTTAAAAGTTTAAATATTATAAATATTGAAACTTTTAAAAGTTCTTAGCTTTTAAAAAGTTTTTAAATATTATAAGTTTTAAATTTTAAAAGTTTAAAATATTATAAATATTGAAACTTTTTAAAAGGTTCAAATTTTATAACTCGAAATCTTTTAAAAGTTTTAAATAATAGAAATATTAATGTAAAACATAAATTATCTTTTTTATCTACATTTGTGCTTTTTAATTCTTATGAGCTGTAAAACATATTTTTGTGTATGATTTTATAGATGAATTGATATTCTTTCATTAATTTTTTATTTTTGGGTCTAAGGAAGAAGGATTGACATCGCACGATCCTAATTTGATGTTTGAGTTAAATTTTGAGGTTTAAAGAAGAAAGATAGACGACAAACACACATTTTTTATTAGATATACATAGGCAGGACCAGAGTTACAGTTGTCACAGTTACGGTTTATTGTCCAAGTTGTGTGGTAGTCTAAAAAAAAGTTTTTCAATGGAAGAATCTGAAGAAGTTGACGAGGAAGAAAAAGAAAAAAAAGTATAACGAATAACCAAACGGTAAAAGTAACGATGGCAATTACCACAAAATTTGACAATGAAAATGACAAGAAAGAATATGAAGAATAAGAAAATATTGAATAAAAAACACGAAAACATAGGTGGTAGCGATCAATTAAATATGAAAACGAGTTAAATTGATGATTATAAAATTGTTTCGTTTTTCTGGTGGTCAAAGAAATGGTTTAGGATATGTGAGATCATCAGTTTGATTTGTCTCGCCTGGACGTCGAGTTAAATTCATGATTTTTTATCAGATTTGGTTTTAAAACTTGACTAATGTTTATATTTTAAATAATTATGTATCTAAAATTTAATTTTTTTCCTTAGTACTAATTTTATTTTTTATGAGATAATATTTTACTACCATTATCAATCATATATAATTTTTATCAAAATATATCAAATAAACCCACGCGTAGCATGGGTTCAAAACCTAGTCCTATTCATAATGATTTTCAACTAGCTGCAACATACACATTTATAATAAATAGCTTCTATGAACAATCTTTACATGATACTTTCCGTAACATTCAAATTCACGATGAACGGATTTTCATATACAATATGCTCCACGATGGAGAAACTCGATCTCGTTGTAATAATACATAGAAACAATAAACTGACGACTATGCGTGCAAAATCATAACTTGTAAGAAACTGCATTATTTGGGATTCGAATCCCAAATTGGACATAAAAGTTTTAATACACTTGATCAACCATTTGATTTAAGAAACTTCTAAATAAATTAAATTAAATCATAACAATGTTTATTTAACAACAATCACAACAATATTTTTATTCCGTGAATTACAACAATATTTTATTCCAACGAAATTACCATTGTCCCCTCACACACACACACCAACGAAAAGTTTTATTTTTCAAATGACAGGAGAATTTATTTATATAATTAGTTATCGACTCCAATTGAGCTTTTGAACGTTCTTTCATCGCAATTGTGGTTATATATAGTTCATTTTCTAGTAGACTAGTACTGCAGTTCCCGGAACACATGATCTATGTTTTGTCCCCAATCTCCATTGTACAATTCCAAGAGCTTCTCTGCAGGCGTAACCCCTGTAGGTTTTCACAAAATAATTAGCTTATTTTCAGTAAATTGAGACAAAGTATGAACTGTTATTTCAAGAAAATTAGCAAATTTGCAGTTGACCGAGAAACAAAAAAAATTACCTGTTCTAACCACCTCGGCGACAGCGTCCAAGTAACTCGTTTCATTGTACCCTCTACGCTTCAAACCATCCTAACAACAACAAAATAACTTCATAACAAAATAAGTATATATTACACTAACATTAAAACCCAAATAAAAAAGGTATATATTACACATTATAAGGAGAAACCAGGCACACATATACCTTTGCGAGCTTTAGGACATCTTCTGCGACATGTTTCAAAGGCTTATCTCTAAACATTGTCTTTAGGCCAGTGATTGGAACCTATAGAAACCGGATGAGAATTGGTATCAAACGATAATATTTCGTTAAATTGGACAAAAAAAATAAAGTATTTGCTCTCTTGAAAGTTTACTTGTGTCCTAAGCATCTCTAATTCTTCAAGAGTCCAATCATCTATCATATTGAGAGTAGTTTGGAGAGAATCTTCATCGTATAGCAAACCCACCTGAGATTCAAATACAATCCAAAATAAACCCACGAAACAAGAATGTTTATATATTTGTAAAAAGATAATGTAATTACCCAAAAAGCTGGTAGGGCATTTAACATCCCCAATGGACCTCCATCAGCACCTCTCATCTCCAAGTATCTCTTTAACCGGACCTATTAGTGTTATTACAAAACATAATCATAAAAAATGACTCTGGACGTAATAAGAAACAAGGAAGTTGAATGGTGCTGTTGAAACAAAGTAATCAACCTCTGGCCATATTGTTCCTATATGAGTTTCCCAGTCGTCAATGGTTGGTTGTTCATTAGAGAGATGAGAATTTTTCCCGGACAAGAATTCCTAGAAAAAGTCAAGAAGTATGTTCAGATTATAACCTCACTCAAGAAGATATCAAAGGGTTAAAACTTTATGATTTTTTCGTAGGAAGAAGAAGTATAGTAGTATACCCGAAATGTCATTCCTCCAGAGTTGAGATAGATTTTGTTTCGAATTAAGAACAACATTGGAAGATCAAGTGCGTATTCGACATACCGCTCAAACCTATATATTAACACAATGAAGATTAACCATACGTTTTAGGGAAAAGTTAAATCACAGCTTTAGAAAGAACAAAAACAATTCTATACTCACCCGAATGAGTCATCGAAAACAAAAGGTAGCATCCCTGTGCGGCTCTTATCGGAATCTATATATATGTGACTGTCAAATTAAAACATGTCAATAGATGAGAAACTTATATATAAGAAAATGAACACGAGCGAGAGAGACACAGGGAGTGGAAATTTGCTTTTACTAAGGTACTAACGAGTAACGTAGACACCAACCTCCTCACGCTTAAAAACCCATTTGGTTTTCCATTACTAAAAGGGGAATTTGCGAACATGGCAGTCACGACCTGTTTGATTAGAAATATAACCAAAAAAAGTAAGAAATATATTTGTATGAGTCCAAAAACCACTAGCATTAAAAAATATAGCATCAAGCATCTCACAGGTTGCAAAGCTAGACTAGCCCGAAACTTCCTGATCATATCGGTTTCTGAGCTATAGTCTAGATTGACCTGAACAGTACACGTTCTGAAAAACACGTCAGGTCCTGATGAGCTAGATCTGGCTAAGTGGTCTGCTACAAAGTAAAACCTTTGCTGCTCATAAAAAAATAAAAAATACTTTGCGCATTAAAAAAAAACACAATTGCTAGTGTGCGCTACATTAAATAATATGAGAACTACTTATATATGTTTGTAAAGGAAGGAACCTTGGGCACAACGGGTATATCCTCGAGACTAGTTTTGGGTTCATAGCCAAGTCCTAAGAAACCAATCTCCATTTCTTCAGCAACATTTTTCACCTGGTGAAGATGTGAATTGAGCTCATCACTGATTTGGTGCAAAGTCTCTAGAGGTGCTCCACTTAGCTCTAGTTGGCCTCCATATTCTAGTGATATGCTTTTTATTCCCTGAAATGTAATAATCAATGCCAAACAAAATTGCATATGAAATTTGTTATCTGTATTTAGTGTTTTAAAAAGAAGAGATCAAGAGAGTAGTTACC
The DNA here is from genome assembly GCF_030686135.1 of Camelina sativa. Classification (NCBI taxonomy): domain Eukaryota; kingdom Viridiplantae; phylum Streptophyta; class Magnoliopsida; order Brassicales; family Brassicaceae; genus Camelina; species Camelina sativa. The sequence goes on along the minus strand of NC_141891.1, from coordinate 9,783,341 downwards.
TGTTTCAGACCAATGATTCTTTCATTCTCCATCACCTTATCCCCAATCATATCTCTCAGCTATACCATTAAGGAGTGCAGTTATTTGTTCAAATTCTATAGGGCGCAAGGTCTTAATCTCGAAACCGAATTTCTCGTGTTCTGTACCTATTCTGAATACCCAATATACCAAAAGATGCAAATAATTAAATTCGATAAAGCAAGAGAAGAGATGATGATCATACTCGTACCTCCACATTTCTTTTGGTTTGCAGCCAGAAGCAAAATAGGCAATCAGGTCTTCTTTGGTCAGTGGCTTGGTTGCCACTACACAAGATGCAGTTGCAGTGACCATATTTCCTTGTTGATAAGCTACCATAAGTTAAAGTACCCGAGTTTATCACAGAAGAAGAGAGTAAGAGCGCCGTTAATTGTTTAATTTAGTTCAAATGAATTAGAGTCAAACCAAAGGAAATAGAGAATCTATTAGTAAACATAAATATCTAACCCAAAACCAATTAATAATGAGTGGAGGAATCATATACTATTTATATTAGTCCCAAATTTTGCCAAGTTTCAACCTGAAACAATTCGATGTCTAAAACTTCACCCCATAATTAATGGGAACATTGGATTTTAACTTTGAACTATGATATCATATTAGTAAATATGGATATCTAACCCAAAACTAATTAACAATGAGTAGATGGATCCATGTACTATTTATATCAGTCCCAAAATTTTTATCAAATCTCGATGTGGGGACAATTCTAATAGAATCAATTAAATAATTCATACAGTAGCTATATTATATAACTTCAAATATAATATCTACAAGTCTACAACAAGACAAATTATCAATTAAGAGACGATATATATCTAGAGATTTTGAGATGATGTCATGATAATTTTGGAGATAAAATAGCAACGACTCGATTTCTAAATTAAATATTGAATATATATATCCAACATATATTTTGAAATGTATATATCCAACATATATTTTTGAAATGTAAAAGAAAAACATCCTAGATCCTTTAACAAAAAAAAAACATCCTTTAGAAAATCTGTATTATTGTGACAACAACAAAAATGGTTAGGAAAAGTATTCCTCCAGAATTAAGTTGAGATGATGTAAAAAAAAAAAAGAAAATGGAAATGATGTAGCGACAATAACAAGAAAAAATAAATGAAGATGTGAAAAGACTAAAAATAATCACCTGAAATTGTCTAATTTAGGGCTGAATAAGAGGAGGAAGCTTAATGGTGATTCTGTAAGTACCTCTATGCACATATATATATATATATATGCTTGTGTTCAAATAATGTTGATAATCTTTCAATGATTTTGCCCACAAATTGTTAATTAAGACACCACGTGGCTAATAAAAAAGGAAAAAAAGAAATAAACACATCATTATTAGAAAAATACTTAAGTTCACCTCTAGGGGTGAACCTCTCCATTCACCCCAATTAAAAAGCAAACCAAATTAAAGAAACAGATTCTGTATACTTTTAATTAAGGAAAGTTAAATATTGGCTTGGTTTAGATTTTTAAAATTAAAATAAAATTATATGTCGGTTTGGGTTTACAAATGAAGTGGTTATGATTTAGATTTTACAATTAAAACGAAATTATATGTCAGTTTGGGTTTACAAATGAGGTGGTTAGAGTTTAAATTTTACAATTAGAACGATATTATATGTCGGTTTGGGTTCACAAATGAGATGGTTAGGATTTAGATTTTACAAGTAGAACAAAATTATATGTCGGTTTGAGTTCATAAATGAGATGTTAGGGTTTAAATTTCACAATTAGAACGAAATTATATGTCGGTTTGGGTTCACAAATGAGATGGTTAGGGTTTAGATTTTACAAGTAGAACAAAATTATATATCGGTTTAGGTTCACAAATGAGATGGTTAGGGTTTAGATTTTATATGTATCGGTTTGGGTTTAGATTTTATAGAACGAATTTAATTATTTTCAATATATAACATAAAGGCATTTGCAAAAATCCTCTTATTCTATATCCTTTTGCAAACATATCCTAAAATCAAGATAAAATCTATTAATATCTTGAAAATAATTATTAATTATTTTTATTTAACTATTATTTTAGCTTTAAAAAAATTAATTAATTATAAGAATAAATACATTAGAGATACCTAAGATATTTAGATATTGAATAAAATGTTTTCTAATCATGAAAATTCATAAATAATTTAATATAGTAATTTATTATTTTGTTTTTTCATAGAAAAAAATTAAAATACAATTTTTTTGGCCAATGTTGGTCAACGCCGGAGTCAACGTCGGTCTTAGCCGAAATTATTCGACCGGTGTACCAGATTGTATGTCTATGGTGTTGACCACATAACGTTATATAATTCATGCATGTGGTCATGCAATACATATACTTTGTGTAATTGAGGATACAATATTATACTTGGTATGTGTGACCATGCATTCTCTAATACTTCGTGTAGTTAGCCATCTTTTTTCCTTTATTAATTGGCCCCCGTTGGCAATAAATTTATCTCCACGTTGTAACTAACAAGCAACAACACATTATATATTTATCAAAATAATAACAGTACAAAGGGTTATGGGATGGCTCTGTTCCGATGTCGTATTGTACCGACACTTGCATCGCTGCTTTAGATTTTTTGAGAGATAATGTGTTGACGAGTCATTAAAATTTAAAAATTTAGGGTTACACTAACGGTATCTGGACCAAACCAATTCAACATTGTAGCTAGGAATGGAAACTTTCTAGTTCCTACATGTATTTACTAATATTGGTGGAATTGGCTACAAATGTCATATGGCCGACAACTGAGCTATGTAACATACTTTTTTTCTTTTTTCTTTTTTAATTATCGAGGAGTTTCCGACCCTAGACGGCTAGAACCGTATATCCTTTTACACCAGGGATCAAAATATGTATCATATTCCACTCTACGTTACAAATTATATGTTTTTTAGAATCAAATAAAATTTAATAGCTTTGGCAGATCTGGATGAGGATTATTCAAAGTTCAAACAGAGAAAAGTTTATATATATATTTTTTTGTTGATATCGTCTATTATATAATATTACATATATTTGACATAAACTTATTAATAATGATTTTTAACTACATGTAACATTTACATTATACTCCTTACGTTTCAAATATAAGATATTTCAACCAAAAAAAGATATAAAAATAATATCAACTTTAAAAAAATTAAACTAATTATGAACAAAATTGCATAAAATAAATAATAAAAAGTATAAAATTAATAAAAAAAAGTTACCTAGAAAGTTAAACATATCTTATAAATTATAAAATAAAAAATTCTAAAACATCCTACATATAATACGAAAAGAGTAATAAATAGCCTCCATGAACAATTTTTATATGATGCAGATCTTTTTGTAACATTAAGATCCACGACAAACAGTTTTTCATGTACGACATGTTCCACGTTGAAGACGCTCTCCTTGCAATATATATACACGAAGATCATGAGGGACAGACAGCTATGTAAGCAATACTCAACTTCGGATAAGTTTTGCACCATAATTTGTAAGTAACTTGATCAACTATAAGATTAAGGGAACTTTTAAATAAATTGATTAAAGTACAACAATGTTTCTTTACCAACAATCACAAGATTCACAACAATATTTTCCCGTGAATTACAACAATATTATTATTTTATTCCACCGAAATTACTATTGCCCCGGCCTCACCCACCAACGACAAGTTTATTTTTCAAATGACAGGAGAATTTATTTATATAATTAGTTATCGACTCCAATTGAGCTTTTGAACGTTCTTTCATCGCAATTGTGGTTATATATTTCTAGTACTGCAGTCCCCGGAACACATGATCAATGTTTTGTCCCCAATCTCCATTGTACAACTCCAAGAGCTTCTCTGCAGGCGTAACCCCTGTTTTAACAAGATAATTAGCTTATTTTCAGTTAATTGAGACAAAGTATTAACTGTTTTTTCATGAACATTAGCTAATTTTCAGTTGACCAAGAAACAAAAATACCTGTTCTAACCACTACAGCGTTCAAGAAACCGGTTTCATTGTACCCTCTACGGTCCAAACCATCCTGAACAATAACAAAATAACTTTAATAAGTATTTATAACACATTATAAGGAGAAACCAGGCACACATATACCTTTGCTAGCTTTAAGATATCTTCTGCGACATGTTTCAAAGGCATATCTCTAAACATTGTCTTTAGGCCAGTGATTGGAACCTATAGAAAGCCGGTGAAAATTGGTATCAAATTAAACGATTATATTTCGTAAAGTTGAACAAAATATATCGAGTGTTTTGCTCTATCTTTTAAGTTTAATTACTTGTGTCCTAAGCATCTCTATTTCTTCAGGAGTCCAATCATCTATCATATTGAGAGTAGTTTGGAGAGAGTCTTCATCGTATAGCAAACCCACCTGAGATGCAAATACAATCCAAAGTAACCCACGAAACAAGAATGTTTATATATTTGTAAAAAGACAATGTAAATATGTAGTTACCCAAAAAGCTGGTAGGGCACATAACATCCCCAGGGGACCTCCATCAGCACCTCTCATCTCCAAGTATTTCTTTAACCGGACCTATAAGTGTTATTAAAAAAAAAAATCATAAGAAAAATGACTCTGAACACAATAAGAAACAAGGAATTTGAAATGTGTTGTTGAGAGAAAGTAATCAACATCTGGCCATATTGTTCCTATATGAGTTTCCCAGTCGTCAATGGTAGGTTGTTCTTTAGAGAGATGAGAAATTTTCCCGGACATGAAATCCTGGAAAAAGTCAAGAAGTATGTTCAGATCAAAACCTGACTCTAGAAGATGTCATGTCAAAGGGTTAAACTTTATGATTTTTCTTATACCCGAAATGTCATTCCTCTACAGTTGAGATAGGTTTTGTTTCGAATTAAGAACAACATTGGAAGATCAAGTGCGTATTCGACATATCGCTCAAACCTATATATATTACATAATGAAGATTAACCATACGTTTTAGGAAAAAGTTGAATCACAGTTTTAGAAAGAAAAAAAGCAATTCTATACTCACCCGAATGAGTCATCGAAAACAAAAGGTAGCATCCCTGTGCGGTTCTTAACGGAATCTAAATATATGTGACTGTCAAATTAAAACATGTCAATAGATGAGAAACTTATACTAAGAAATGAACACGAGCGAGAGAGACACATAGAGTGGAATTTGCTTTTACTAATATACTAACGAGTAACGTAGAAACCAACCTCCTCACACTTACAAACCCATTTGGTTTTCCATTACTGAAAGGGGAATTTGCGAACATGGCAGTCACGACCTGTTTGATTAGAAATATAACCAAAACAAGTAAGAAAAATGTTTGTTTGAGTCCAAAAACTACTAGCATTAAAAGATCTAGAATCAAGCATCTCACAGGTTGCAAAGCTAGACTAGCCCGGAACTTCTTGATCATATCGTTTTCTGAGCTATAGTCTAGATTGACCTGAACAGTACACGTTCTCAAAAACACGTCAGGTCCTGATAAGCTAGCTCTGGCTAAGTGGTCGTTTACAAAGTCAAACCTTCTCTGCTCATAAAAAATACTTTGCGCGTTAAAAAAAAATTGCTTCTAAGCCACGTTAAGTAATATGAGAACTTATATGCTTGTGAAAGAAGGAACCTTAGGCACAAGGGTTACATCCTGGATACTTGATTTGGGTTCATAGCCAATTCCTAAGAAACCAATGTCCAATTCTTCAGCAACATTTTTCACCTGGTGTAGATGTGAATGGAGCTCATCACAAGTTTGGTGCAAAGTCTCTAGAGGTGCTCCACTTAGCTCTAGCTGGCCTCCTGGTTCTAGTGATATGCTTTTCATTCCCTGAAATGTAATAATAATAAAACGTATGAAATTTGGTATCAGTTTTTACTGTTTTAAAAAGAAGAGATCAAGAGGGTAGTTACCTGTGTCAGACCAATGGTTCTTTCATTCTCCATCACCTTATCCCAATCAAATCTCTCAGCAATACCATTAAGCAGTGCAGTTATTTGTTCAAATTTCAAAGGGCGCAAGGTCTTGACCTCGAAACCGAATTTCTCGTGTTCTGTACCTATTCTGAATTACACAGTCCAAGAGATGCAAATAATTAAATTTGATCAAGCAAGAGAGGAGATGATGATCATACTCGTACCTCCACATTTCCTTTGGTTTGCAACCAGAAGCAAAATAGGCAATTAGATCTTCTTTGGTCAGTGGCTTGGTCGTGACTACAGAAGATGCGGTTGCGGTGACCATATTCACTTGATAGCCTGCAACAATCTTGCTTATGTTAGGAGCAAGAGATAACTTGGGTGGTCATGGTGAGAAGCTAACATTAAGTTAAAGCGGCCGGAGTTTATCACAGCGATTATTCAAGAAGAAGAGAGTAAGAGCGCCGTGGTTTAGTTCAAATGAATTAAGTCAAACCCAAAAGGTCTACAACAAGACAAGCTACCAATCAAGAGACGAAATTTTGCTAACTACATATATATAAGAATTTTGAGATAATGAGAATTTTGGAGATACATAAAAATCTTTCAAACTGCATGCAAAATAGTTGGTACAAAACCTGTCTCATACTAGATAAGTGTTTTTTTTTTTTTTAATATAAGAAATAGCAGCGGATTCCTAAATTAGATATTGCATATATTTTTTGAAATGAAAAAGAAAAAAACATCTGTTAGAAAATATGTATTACTGTGACAACAACAAAAAAAATGATTAGGAAAATTATTCCTCCAAAATTGAGTGGAGATGATATGTAGCGACAAGAACAAGAAAACATGTATAAATGAAGAGCTAAGAAGACAAAGAAGAGTCACCTGAAGTTGTCTAATTTAGGGATGAAGAAGATGAGGAGCTAGAGCACGAAGGCATGCAGGGTTAGTAGAAAAACTAGTGGTGGTTTTGTAGTACCTCTGTGCACAACTGTCCATAATACAGGCCTGCACACATATATATTGTTCTCTATCGAGATAATGTTGATAACTTTTCTGATGATTTTGCCCACATATCGTTCATCAAGACACCTGCTTGATTTTTAAAAAGACACTAATATTATTATTGACTGGCCCACGTTGGCATTAATTTTAGAATATAATGGGCTGCAGTAACATGTCATAAATATATTAAATATTTTTCAAAACATATTAAAATAAATTATGGTCAATAAAACTATACTTATGGGTAGTGAATGAAAACAGATAATTTGCGGTTTTCAAAAAAAATAATCAAAACCGCACAAATACAGCCAATCAGAAAAAAAAGTTAATCTACGTTAGAAAAAACAAAAGGCAGATTGTTCAGCAGACAATAGTTTAGACCGCGTTTCAAAAAAATATTGGACAATAACCAGCAGATCTTCTAAGGGGGTGGTATTGGTTTGAGATTTATGAAGATTTTTGAAGAATTCAACAAAATCATTAAAAATGAATAATTGAAAGATTGTTAAAGATTGCTAAAGAGTTTTGTTGATTAGTTTTCTAAAATCTTATAAAATCCTCCAAACAATCTCTGTATTTTTATGATACTTTCCACGACTTTATTTTGTAAAGAAAGTGTCTAAAATCATGAACCAATAACATAATAATTGAACTCATTAACAATCCTAGATTCTTTTGTTTTAATTGAATAACACAAAATTTTTAATGATTTTATAAAAGTCTGAATCCAATAACTCAGATTTGTTAAGATTTTAAATGACTTTTTACAAATCACAAACTAATAACACTAAATTTTAACAGAGTTTAACAAAATCTTGATCTAATAACAACAGATTTTACATAACATTTAAAGTCTTTAAAACTCTTTTCAAATCTTAAACCAATAACCCCCACTAAATCGCAAATAATAAATGCTTTCTTTAATAATTTTTTAATATTAAACTGTACTATATATGATATACCTGTCTACGCTACTACCTTTATCAAACCTAAACTCTCTCTCTCCCTCTCTCTCTCTCTCTTTCTCTTTCTCTCTCTTCAGCACCAGGTTAATGCCACGATACAACTGTTTTGCAAATAGCATAGCAAAATGATTCTTGATTTCCTTTGTCTCCATTAGAGAAGTATTACCTCGTTGATTCTGGATATCCAAAAAAAACAAGGATTTCTTGCTTCTTATAGATCATCACGAAATCGTGTTGTAAGATATCATATGTCTCAATTCTATTCTGGTCCACCTCCTAGGAATAAGCATGAATTGTTCAACCAATGTCATGCATCTTTACGGTCTGTTATCGAAAGAACTTTTGGAGTTTGGAAGAAAAAATGGAAGATTCTTTCTGATTTTCTAAGATATAATGTTCACGTTAAAAAAAGTGGTTATGGCTACAGTGAGATTACATAATTTCATCAGAATTTTAATTTTCTCTGATGCAGATTTCGCGGACGTAATGACTGAGACAAATATAAACAACATAAATTTTGAGCATGATATAGGTGATATGGATGCAGCAGAGATAGCAGATGAAGAACATATGATGCAAATAAGAGACAATATTGCAAATATGTTATGGGAAAATCAAAGTACTCGATAATCATTCTTTTAATGTGTTAAACGTTTTATGATTGAAATATTTGTATGTTAAAAATTTGAACTTTTATTTTTGAACTATTTGGATATTTAAGGTTCAAAATATATATTAATATTTATTTATTAAAATATATATATATATATATACTATAAAATTAGTAAAATAATATGAAATCTGCACTTTAAACAATTTTTTCACCAATCAAACATTATATTGTCCCATTTATTATGCAGAAACCGCACTTATCCCACAAATATTTTCTTCTTGCAAAAATCATAGTTGAACCGTACCGCACTATAAAACCACTTATCCCACACGGTCAATTACGCTGTCACCATTCGGATCCATAGACTCACTCGTGAATGCGGAAACTCCATTTCAGGCCATGAATGGTAACTTATAAAAGCAGAATTGAAAAGTGAAAACAACACAAAACGCTTTTTGTCACCAATCAAGAATTTTTTTAACAATTTGCGGTTTTTTTGAAAAGGTAAAAAAAAAATTGTGGATTTTAATGCTGGATAATGCACTGAACCGCACTCTCATATGATATCAATCTTTTATCAAGCGGTTTGTCCAATAACGCAATATTTATCCTGTAATTTTTTTTTACTCACATGTACCTATATAGAATATACTTATCTCTTCTCTCATCTCTCCTCTCACCTCTCTTCTCTTTCATCTACTCACATGTACCTTGGATCCGATGGCTCTGTTTTTTTTTTGTGACAATCGGACCGACGGCTCTGTTTAGAATATGAGTTAATCATAAACCCTAATGCTAAATGAAGAAGATGATCTCGTGTCGCCTTATTTGTGCACGTGTGGGAATTGTTTAAGTGGGCTTGTATTAACTTAGCCCATTAAGTTTTAGTCTTTTTATTTTTGCTGGCAATTGTTTTTTACTTATTTTTCTTTCAAACTTTTTGATATTATTACTATTATTATTATTCAGCTGAAAATAATTAATAATCGACACAATTAAGATACATTGCGGTTAATCTATGATGGAATATGGTTGTTGTGGTTAAGTCTTTTCATCTCGTCAAGATGGATTCATCGGATTGCTCAAATCCAAGAAAGTTTATTCCAGTTCATGTGTTTGGTGTGTCCGCTGGTGAATTATCATGATGTATTATGGAACATATTTTCAAGTACGATTTGACGGTTTTGGAGTTCGAAGTAACCTACAAGAACCAATCATTTTCTGGCATCGAAGAATATCAACAAAGAAATCGAGAGTATGGAATTATCATGGGTGATATTTACAACCAAATTAGCATCATCGCCTAACGCGGGAGATGGAACTGTTTGTGTGGTTAGCGATGTAACTGATGGATCGCAACCGTTTGATTTTCATAAAAAGTTTTAGTGCTACACAAGAGAAAAGATAGCCCAACAAGAAGATCAGACGACGAAGACGATGAAGAAAAATAACAGATTGAATAATCTGTTAGCGTGTAAGGCTTACCTACGACAGAAAGCAACGTGTTTTTTTCACTCTCTCGTATATTTCGTTATACTTAACTTTGGTTGTATGGTATGCGGAGCTTCACATTGTACGCTCATTGATACATTTGTATTATCAGTTTCAAATTAACGAAGAATGAAGATGTTAAAAAAAAAAAAAATCAACACAATTAAGATATTAAGCTATATCAGTTCAGTTCATTTTTGTTTTTTATAATGAATCTATTATACTTACTAAATTATAAAATTTATATATATATAGATATTTCTTTATTAATACAAAACAAATTAAATTACATAACTATACAAACTAATAAAAAAATGAAATCCGCACCGCAGATTATTTTTCACCAATCAAACGTTATTCTGTATCGCTTATTTTGTACAAACTGCACTTGTTCCGCAAATATATTTTTCCCACACGTACCGCAATTGAATCGTACCGCACTGTAATACTGCTTTCCTCGCACAACCAAAATTGCGGTTACCATTCGGACCCTCGATTTTACACGGACATGCAAACACTGACGTGACGAAAGTGAAGTGAAGTGAAGTCAAGTAAGTGAATGAGGCGAAGAAGGTGAGTATATTCATTAGGCCCTCTCCATTGGGATGACAAGACAAAAGGACGACAGAAACTGATTGGCAAATTGTTTTTCTTGTGTTTATGAACATTGTCACACCACTACATTTGATACGAGACTGTTCATAAACACTAAAACAATAATTATTTTGTTTGAGATTTTTATTTAGTAATATAAGTAAAATTATTGTTTATTAACCATAGAAGTTGAGATGGTAGGTGATGATAATGCCTCAATTCAAAAATTACAAGGAAATCAAAGATCAAAAAGCTTATATTAAACACTTAAATTGAAGATTTATTGGAAAAATAATTTAATTAGTACGATGTAATTTTTCTCAGCTATTATTAGGTTATCTAGTATTTTTTCGGGTTGGCACGATAATAATATTATATTAAAAAACTTATAACTGTTCAGTTATATAAATACTTAATGTTTATTAGATTATTAAAAGCTACAAAAAAAATCTTAAATTTAATGCGAAAAAAGAGACACCGAAAAATTAAATTTAATATGACTGTAACCCAAATTTGGTGTTGTCGTTCGAGCAATTCTTTGCTACTAGGAATTAATTATTGCTTCTCACTCTCGTAGGGTCTACTTATTATCTGTCGCCTGTCGGTACCTTCGTGTCAGTCACTATCTTCGAGATTATCCCCATTGCAATCAATCACGTTTGATGTACGCCGAGTCTGGTAGATCCAACATCTCTAAGTTTCAAAGCAACATTCCTAACACGTAAGTTTTGCAAGGAAGAACTCGCACATGTGAACAAATTTGTGACAAGATAAACGGGTCATTTTTATTCAAAGATGCCAACACACTTCCAAAACGATTTCCAAAACCGAAATCGTTGAGTCATAACTTTCTTTCAAGGCTTCGAAATTTCTAAAACAAACAAAATCAGTTATAAAATCCGATTTTACAACCAAAGAAGAACCTTATTCCTGAGACTTGAGTTCTTCAGATACCATAAACACACACCCAAAAGCTTTTTAAGACACCTTTTTGTTCACATCCCATTCTTAGTACAGCAGTTCCTCGAACACGGGATCTACGCTTTGCCCCCACTCTCCATTGTACATCTCCAAGAGCTTCTCCGCTGGCGTCACTCCTGTCATTTTCGAAACCAAATTTCACCACCAAGTTAACGAACGAAGTGTCGTCGATGCGCGATTCAATTAGACATTGGGAAACTTCATTTACCTGTTCTGACCACTTCAGTGACTGCGTTCAAGAAACCGGCTTCCTTGTAGCCTCTGCGCTCCAAACCATCCTAAGGGAGAAGAAAAAAAAAAGGGAAGAAGCCCAATATATTTACAGTTAGGAACTGGACCAGACAGGGTAGAAAGCTGGCTAGAAGTTTCTTAAGACAGTTCACAAGAACACACCTTTGCGTGTTTCAGGACATCTTCAGCAACATGCTTTAACAAACCATCTCTAAATGGCGTCTTTAAGCCAGTTACTGGAACCTGTTGGAAATCAAGTATTGGTATAAACAAGTTGTTTTCTAACTACGGAATAAGAAAATGTATGTGCGGTGTGTCTCGTAGTTACTTTGTTCCTCAGCATCTCTCTTTCTGCTGGAGTCCAGTCAGCTGTCAGATCTAGAATAGCTTGGAGACTTTCCTCATCATATAATAAACCCACCTGAAATTTGTGGATAAAATATAAAAAAAGTTGATATTTCTTTAAATGAAACGACTTCATGTAGTAAGCAATATATAGGAATAGCTGTAATTACCCAGAAAGCTGGTAAGGCACACAGCCTCCTCCAGGGACCTCCATCAGCACCTCTCATCTCCAAGTATCTCTTCAACCGAACCTATAAATGATGGAACATTGTCAGACTTCAACATTAAAAAGGGAACGTAGTCAGGCTAATTAATGGACTCTTGAGAGTTGAGGCAGATGATAAACCTCTGGGAATATTGTTGTCAGGTGATTTTCCCAATCATTGTATGAAGGCAGTTCACCCGGGAGACAGGGAAGTTTTCCTGCCAAGAATTGCTGCAGCATGAAGAAAATGATGAGATTATTAATGGCTCAAGAAGATCCCATGGATTTCATTTTGTCATTTCCTTGCCTTGAAAGAGTTTATAGAATCTAACAGAAAAGATAAAGGTAGATTTCTACCCGAAATGTCATTCCAGTACAGTCGACGTATTTCTTGTTTCGGTAGGCAAAGTACATAGGGACATCGAGTGCGTAATCAACATACTGCTCAAACCTATACCAGTGAGAGTAGTACAATTAAGTTTAGCCACACTGTTGCATGAGAAAGATAAAGATCCGAAGCATCTTTATGTCTTGAACACATACATACGTAAGAATAGCACATATCAATTTTTGAATAACTCATCAAGAATGCTGAAGACAAGTTTCTCAAACCAACTAAACGATGTACTGTAATTGTCGTTCATGGAAAAAAACAATTTCACACTCACCCGAAAGAGTCATCAAAAACAAACGGTAGCATTCCTGTGCGGTCCTTGTCCGTGTCCGTCCATATTTGGCTGTCAAAAGGACCAGAGTTATAACTTGGGAGGAAACAATAATAAATGTATTGGGGATAATAACAACTGGATCTTGATACCTTCTCATGCTAAGAAATCCGTTTGGCTTCCCTTCTGTAAAAGGGCGAATTCGCAAATAGAGCAGTTGCTATCTGTTGAATTTGAATATTATTGAGGCAATGTTAGTCATAATCATTAATAAAAAGTTCCCAGTTATGCCACAAAGAGCTCGAGTTCTCACAGGTTGCATAGCAAGACCAGCACGAAACTTCCTGATCATATCAGCTTCTGAGCTAAAATCCAGATTAACCTGTCAAAATTGCATGTAATGCAGTTTCTATAAGTTTCAACATGAGAGCTGGAAGTTCAGGTTAAGGAAATTATGAAGAGGTACAAAGTCAAAATATTCATCTAACCTGAACAGTACATGTTCGGAGCATCATATCAAGTCCAAGGCTGCCAACTTTCGGCATGTAATTTCTCATAATGTCGTATCTTCCCTGCACAGAACACAGTATGTCAAATCTTACTTCCAGAATCGCACACAGCAAAACCTTACACAAACAATAAATACACCAAACACTGACCATGTAGAACCATGTAATCTTATCTGAATTTGAAACAAAAATTTATGATACTTCTATCTTAAGAATAGAGAAAGGCTCATACCTTTGGCATGATGGGTATAATCCTCCCGACGCCATTTAGGCTGGAAGCCGATTCCTAAGAAACCAATTCCCATTTCCTCAGCAACAGCTTTTTACCTGTTGACATCAATAGAGCGTTGGTTATTTGCTATGTTTTAGGGTAATAGTATTGGCAATAGCTATTTTCTTTTAGAGTACCTGATAAAGATGTGAATTGACTTCAGCACAAGTTTGGTGCAAAGTCTCAAGAGGTGCACCACTAAGCTCGAACTGACCCCCAGGTTCCAGTGAGATGCTTTGCTTTCCCTGATCAACAAAATAACAGAACAAATTATCTACAGCAAACCAAAAAGGGCAAAAGTGACCTTATAAAAGTAGCATCATTGGGTCGAATATCAAACTAACATGTTCTACAGGCTAAAAATGTATTTAAATAATAAAACGGCTCAAAAGATGAAACACAGGGGAATGTTGACCTGCTTCAGACCAATGATCTTGTCCTCTTCCATTACTTTTTCCCATTCAAATCTTTCAGCGATACCATTAAGCAGCTCGGCTATTTGATCATACTTCATAGGGCGCAAAGTATTGACCCTCAAAACCAAACTTCTCATGTTCTGTACCTATTCTGCCAAAATCAGAATGTTAAGTTAGCAAAATGAAACATTTCTCCAATAGACAAAAGAAAAAGAAAAACTGGATGCGTTTAAACAATACCAAATGCCACAGAAGAGCACAAACTAAGAGCTGTGTCACAATTACTAACACTAGGTGACACTCTAACAACAGATAAAAGGATAAAACTATACCTATATTTGTCCTTCGTTTTGCATCCAGAGGCAAGATAAGCAATGAGATCCTCTCTAGTCAGCGGCTCAGTTGCAACTACAGCCTCTTCAGTAGGAGGGCTAGCCGCAAACAATCAGTTGATGCCCTCTCTTGCTCCTCTTAACAGAACGATCCGAACGGAGCAGGATTGATTTTGGTAGTAGATAGACTCCTGGGTCCCAGTATAGGATCCAAAAAACCCCTTCCTTCATCCTCAACACATGCAAATTTCTCACACCACCACTAGAAACTGCTCTAGTTCCATTCTTTGAGTATACAGGTCCAGATGGCACAGTGTATGATCCTCCTCCTTGAGATAAGAGCGCCATAGTTCCCTGAAACAATCAGAACTCATCATAAAGCCACAAGATATCCGCATTTTTCCCAGTTCCACTAAAATATGAATGGAATCAAAAGCTTCCCCACTCAATCAAACTATCACATGAGTATAAAATCACCCAAGAACACACCATGAATCATATATATATATATCACCAAATCAAGAAAAAAAAAAAAAAAAAAAAAATATCAGCACAAATTCGAATCAAAAACCAAAATCATGCAAATAAAGTAAAATCTGAAACTCACTGGGGGCAAATCAATCACAAACCAAGAAAATTCTGAGGAAAAAAAAAATCCAGAAATCAAGAAAGCGAAGAACAAGATAATAAGCATATGAAGAAAGAATCAAACCTGGAATCGTCGGCGATGTGAGAGAGAGCGTAGAGAAATAGAGAAGAGAAGAAGAGCTAAGGAAAGAAGAAAGCTTTTTTTTTTTTCTCAGCGAATACGCATCGCCGTTTCCATGTTAAAGAAATGAGAAGACGAAGGATGATTGATGATGATGATGATGATGATGATATGACGATGATGATGCCAAAATTGCAAACAAAATAGCTAAAAATAAAATAAAATGAAAACACTCACTGAAAAAAAAAAAGAGAAAAAAAAAAACACGAGCCGATCAGTGGAGCTGAGCTGTCTTTTAATTAATCATTGAACAAAATGATTCTTTCTCTATTTTTGCCTCTTACTTTTCCATTATTTACAAATTTTACCCTTTAGTTTATAAAATTCTTTTTTTTTTTTTTTTTTTTTTTTTTTTGGCTACTAGTTTATAAAAATTCTATTATAATATTAAACGAGGTTCTAACTTTATAGTACTATAGTAATATTTCTATTCTTTTATAAAACCTCGCCATCTCTTTTACGATAATTAGTTAGTAGATAAATTAATGTAAAAGTGTGTCACTAAGTAACTAACCACAATGACCTCGAATTAATTTAATCCGACACCTATAACCATAGTAGATAGGAAATAATATTTAACAGTATCATGTCGACATTATATCTTTGGTGTGATGAACAAATTTTTGGCCTGATATGTATACTTGCTACTACTTGTAGTAGGTGGAATCAAATAATACTACTTTTTTTTTTTTTTTTTTCAGCAAATGAATGAAATAGAAATAAAATGAAAAACACGTGAATGGTAGATAATGAATCACTCTCAAAGTTCTACTAATATATAGATACGGGATGGAATTGAAGATATCCTACTTGTAATAATAGAAGGCTTGCCTTCTTACATATTGTTGATGAAATGAGCATTCCATTAATTTTTAGAAATAATTGTCTTTCTTTTTATCATAAAAGATGTGATATATATAATATATAATATATCAGCTAATATATTATATAATTTATAGTTTGACGATTTACCTCATTCTCAGGTGTTGGGAGATATCACATTCTCATGGAATCTCACAAAAATAAGTATGGTCCAGTTTTGTTATATTCTTAAAAATCCAAAAAAAAAAAAAAAAAGGAAAACTAAAAAAATAACAACAATTTGATCATACGTGATAGTGCTAATTTCTAAATTTTTTAATTCTTTTGATTACACAAATAAAACTATTGATACTGTTACTACATACAAAATTCATAGGTGTTTTGCATATCGATACTCTTTACAAGTTATGTAAATGTGCTAACCAAAAGAACGTTTGGCTTTAGTAATTTATTTATTCGCTATCAATTATGGCTGCCATTAGGGAATAAACCATATAGATGCAGAATTGGCTTACGTGTGCATAGTCGGTACGGCGCTTACTAGTGCGCGAGTAGGGGCATTTTCTATGTTATCGTATTATTTAAATAAATATGATATTTAAACCCAAAAAAAAAATGATATGGAATGGAACATGGATGAATATATATTAAAAAAAATAATAATAATAATAACATGGATGAATATGTTAATAAGAAGGTAAGGTAGGTGGACACGTGACTCAAATATGGCGGCCATGAGCCCATGACTTACTTACACTACTAACTACTACTCTCCACACACCCAAAGCCGTAAACGGAACCCACCTCCACAGTTTCTTCCTATTCCTATTGACATTCGTCAACGAAACTTCTTATCTCCAAAAAGTTTCAATAATAACATTTTGTTTTGTTTTTGGACATAATGTTAAAAATGATAATTAACATTTGACATAATCGAAATCGAAATCGAAATTAATATATAGCCAAGGAAAAAAAAGAAAGATTAAAGATAGCCGTCAAAATAAAAATATAGATTAAAAATAATGATAGCCGTCAAAGAGCGAAGTCAGAAATTCTACAAATGATACGAAATCAAGCTTGGAGTGTGCTTTACAAACTCTTTCAATTGATCATTCCTTTTTTTTTACTTACAAGTTACAACCTTAACATTTTTCAATAATTACCAGCTACCCTAAACTTTCGATTTCACATCAAACCCCCCTAATTTCAGCATAAAATATGTAATATGATCACACATACATTAATTAGTTGCATTATTATGATTTAAAGTTACAATTAACATGAGAATAACAAAGCACCTGAAAAATGAGAATAGATAAAATCGACTTTGCTAATTAAATAGTGAGTCTCAATTAACATGCGCAGGCCCAGTTAATCTCTGTCAAATGATATATACAAGCCCAACTTATATGTTTCAACGAAAGCCAACTACTGACTATTAAAATCCATGCCTCCTAACCTTTGGACAGGCGCATGAAAGAGTAAGCCTTGTAGCAGAAGTAGCTCTGCGAGCGCAAACCAAAATACAGTCTATTATCTCGAACTGTACGTCTAGAAATGGCTATGATATATGGTAAAGATGGTTTTGATATGCTTGCTTGATCTTAGGCTATTCTGTCTCTCCATTTCTTACTCTCTATTCGCCTTGCTTTCTCACTCATACTACAGAAGTTGAAACTTGTCCGAGATTCAGTCGTCAGTCCATCTACACAAATTATTAATATGGCCAAAGAGGCAGATAGATACACAATCTTGAAGGTTGTTCCAAAGTGTTTTTTTGGTGTAATTGGATCCTTTACAAACGATTACGGCCCATAACGAAAAGCCTATAAAAGCCTACATCGAGCAGCAACTTCTTCCTAGCTAGACAATACCACCATCTCACGACAGTTCAATGTTCTAACTTATTTTTTCCTTTTATAATTTACATTTTAAAATGTCTCCTACAAAGTCAAGTTTCTAGTTTTCCTATTTATGCGTCTATGAGTTTTACTTATACGTTACAAACTTTTTAAAAAATATTATATATATATATATATATATATATTTAAAGTAAAAAAAAATTATTTAAAAAACAATTCAAATTCATTCAGTGATTTAATTATGAAAATACTGAAACTTGTCGTTTATGTTAAATGGTTTAAGTGTTATTTTTCTAGTCATAGAAGCATGTCAAGGAAACAATAGAAAACAAATGACTATATAGAGAGCTTTTTCTTAATATAAATTAAAAGATGAAAATGATTAAAAAAAAATGTCTAATAACAATGAACTGTCTTGAAATTTATTTGACAAAATATACATAATGTCTTTACTTAAAATAAAATAAAGGAAAAATCATATTTAATATTTTTTACCAAATACATAACAATTATCTATGGAGAAAGCTTATTTCCATGTTTTAAAAATTTAATACCATATACATTTATAGTAAAAAAAATATATTTTCAAAAATAATATATACATATATCTTAATACCTCAATTTTGTAGAGGACATTTTACCAATTTAATTTAAATCTAGTAAAATAATTTAAAGAACTATATATATTACTTTTCTAACTAATTATATGATTAAATTAATTAATAAGTCGTAATTTGAACTATAATTTATATAAAACTTATTGACATTGCATCGCATCACATTTTTAAATATATGTAAATTATTTAAGAGTTCCAATTCGGCTCAACAAACGTTTGGATATAAAAATGCAACGTCTTTTCGCGCGAAAAAAATCAAAATTTAAAGCCGTTACCAGCCATTTTAAAGGGGTAAATACCCCAAATTCTTGTAGTGAAGGATAAAATGTTATATGTATATATAAAGTCATCCCAAGACACTTATAAGTTCTCATACACAATCTTTTATCTTTCATTGTTTCTCACGCTCTCACTTGTTGTTGATTCCTTTGTTCTTTTAGGTTTCCAAGTTCAATGAGGGAAAAGTGTCAGCCGTCAAGAATAACGTCATATGGGGCTCCTCCCCATCTCAAAGAGCGTTACAAAGCTCTTCTTATAAGAGCCCAGTCACCTATACCAGCAGCTAAAGTGAATTCAAAGGATCGTGAAGCTACCGGTTCAACGATGGAATCGAGGAGAAACACTGGTACGAGTAGAGCCCCCTACAAAGCTCTTCTCATAAGAGCCCAGCCACCTGAACCAGCTAGGGTGAATTCAACAGATCGTGAAGCTGCCGGTTCAAATATGACACCGAGGAGAAACACTGGTACGAGTAGAGCCCCCTACAAAGCTCTTCTCATAAGAGCTCAGTCACCAGAACCAGCTAGAGTGAATTCAATGGATCGTGAAGCTACCGGTTCACAGATGACATCGAGGAGAAACACTGGTGCTAGGAGAGCCCCCTACAAAGCTCTTCTCATAAGAGCCCAGTCACCTGAACCGGCTAGGGTGAACTCAACGGATCGTGAAGCTACCGGTTCACAGATGACATCGAGGAGAAACACTAGTACTAGGAGAGCCCCCTACAAAGCTCTTCTCATAAGAGCCCAGTCACCTGAACCAGCTAGGGTCAATTCAACGGATCGTGAAGCTGCCGGTTCAACGATGGAATCGAGGAGAAACACTGGTACGAGTAGAGTCCCCTACAAAGCTCTTCTCATTAGGGCTCGATCACCAGAACCAACAATTTCAGCTGATAGCGAAGATGCTCGTGAAGAAACCATGTCCGCGGAACCATAAGAAGACCCATAAGCAAGACTAAGAGTGTCTAAGACCAAAGAGAAACAATGACTGGTCTAAGATTTAGTTCTTATCTTTTATTTTCTGGAGTATTTTTCTGAATCTGATTATTAATTCTGTGTTCTATCATAAATATTATCAGCTTTGTTGAGAATTTTCATCCAATATTAATTTTCCTTTGAACCTTAATCGTCTTTGATTCCAGCTAGCTGTTGTTATTTGTATACTAATGAGATCGGGGATTCTCTATCTTTCTTTTATACAAACGATGCATGTTGAGAAAGAAAATATAAATTACATTTTGGAACAAAGTTTTTTTTATATTTATTAAAAGTGATTAGTGGCTAAGTTATTACATGGTTGGAGATTGTTCAGTGGATAAGATTACGTTTAAGCTAAACCACTTAATATATTCACAGAAAACACTTATTTTACTTTTGTTTTTTTAAGTTTTTACCCTTTTATCTTGCTCGAGCTTGTTTCTCAATATTTACTTTTATTTATGTTTGATTATTGAAAATCCATCATAAGATGTCCAACGGAACCTATAGTTAAATAAATTGAAGCTTTAAATTGAAGAAAATCTAACTTGTACAATGAATAAATTCTTGAAAATTTAACACACGATTTTGAATGGCAACGTTGAAGATTTCAATGAAAAATCAAACCCAAATATGTATTTCACATATCCAAAACTTCTAAGTTAGAAGTTCTAACTAACACCAAACTTTGAGATTCAGAAACTTTGAAGACAGTTTTTAACCTTTTAAAGTCACCAACTCTCACAAACCCTAGAAACGTGCGAATTTTTTTCTGAACCCTCAATCTTAAAATTCAGCTTAAACACGTGATTTAACCATTGATGTCGCTTTCATTGTAAAACGGCATGCAAGGTGCGACGTTTTTATCTCGTAACTTAAAAAAAGAAAAAAAAAATCATTTTAATAGGCGTTATTTACATTGGACAATTGTCAAATGACAGTTCATAGAATTTAAATTTCCATTAACAAAAAAACAAAATGCGTGGTTTGCTTTAATTGCTATAAAAAGGAAATCTCTTTATATTATATATTATTTATTGGTTTCAAAACGTTTTCTTCTTTTTCCTTTTTACCTCATTTTTCTTAAAAATTTATATTTAAATGTGAAAATAAAACAAATTTGTAAGAACTAATTCTTTATATTGTTTTTTATTTAAGTATATAATTATTAAAACCAACTTGTAGGAAAAAGGCTCAAAAAAAATTATAGAAGTTATATCACAGAAATTTGGTTATCTATTTGTAAATACGAAGCCAAGACATATCTAAACTTTTTGTCCCAAAAAAAAGAAATATCTAAACCTATCTGATAGGTCTTGTGCGACAATTAATTAAGAAGCAGGTACAAATTTGAGTAACTAATTAATATGAATAGTCCAGATGTTTTTAATTACATATAGTTTAACTTGTTTCATCCCGTAACCCGTTAAAATAGTTAACTCGCTAATTATTTACCACTTCTTACACCATAGTTTTCTTTGGTAGGCACTTCTTACAACATAGATGAAGTAACGTTAATAGAAGAAGCTTAGGGCATCTCTAACCCCACTCTATTTTAGAGTCAAATCTCTATTATAGAGCAACATTTGCTCCAATCCTACTCTATATTTTACTCTAAAATAGAGAAAATAATAGGATTGCTCTATATATAGAGCAACTCTATTCTCAACTCTATTTTTTTACACTAACTCTATTATAGAGGTGAAAATAGAGTAATACATTGGAGGAAAACAGTGCTCTATTTTTGAGTTACTCTATTTTAGAGAAAAAAATAGAGAAATACAATGGAGATGGTCTTAGGAAGTTATCTTTTAATGGCTTTGACGCACAGCAAAAGCATGAGATAGATATTCTTGTGGCAAAAACGATTTTTCATCATTTTCCTAACATTTTGAAGAAGCAAAAAACTTTGATCTCGAGGCGTAAAAGATCTGTTCCGCAAAGCTATATCATAAAAGCTGAGGATACGAGTCGTGAACCCAATAATGTGGTTAATCCATCTGATTATAACTCGATTTTAGAATATTTTGATTTGTTGACCGGGGATTCTGATCGTGACAAGAGTTTGGAAAAGCTTCTTGAATTGGCTTAGCACAACTATCGTACAAGTAATTAGAAGCAAGCTGGTGATTATGATTCTTTCTGACCAAATATTGATGCATTTCGGTGGTGAGTGCTCTTGAGCAGGCTCTATCCCTAAGTATAATAAAGCTGGAGACTCTGGTTGAGTCGAGGTTGGCTTAATTTTATTTTCCTCCATTTTTTTCTGGGTCATTTGCATGAGCTGCTAAATCTGGAAGCCTAGGCGTTACGGCATATATACTTTATTTATTTATAATAGAGAATATTCTCTATTATAAATTGTCAGTTTGTTGTAAATATCATTTTAAATTGACTGTTAAAATTTCATTTATTTTCACATTTGAGTGTTTCTTCGTTATATTTTATTATTTGTTTGCAGAAACTCATAAGACTTTTTAATGGCGAATTAAAACCTGAAAATAAAGGCCGACGTCTTAAAATCAATCAAAAGTGTTGGGCGCAAATTAGGTTCTGTCGAAGATTAAAGAAGATAATAAGCCTTAATTAAATGTATTACATATAATGCTATCTTCCTCTTCTTCCTTTTTTTTTTTAATCTTAATCGTTAGATGGAATGTTTTCTTTCAAGGTCGGTTGCATATCATGATTCTTCTTTTCATGCTTTATTAATGTTTAGATATTTTTTAGATTGGTAACATGTGTTGGCATGTATGCAATTGAATTATAAATCAAGAAAATTTTGTACGTCTTTGTTTTTGTTTCCGGATAATTTGCTTTATATCATAGAACATAGGCGACTTTCTTTGACAAAAAAAAAAAAATGGCATATATGCAATTGAATTATAAATCAAGAAAATTTTGTACGTCTTTGTTTTTGTTTCCGGATAATTTGCTTTATATCATAGAACATAGGCGACTTTCTTTGACAAAAAAAAAAAAAAAAAAAATTGGCATGTATGCAATTGAATTATAAATCAAGAAAATTTTGTACGTCTTTGTTTTTGTTTCCGGATAATTTGCTTTATATCATAGAACATAGGCGACTTTCTTTGACAAAAAAAAAAAAAAAAAAAAAAAAAGCCATAGGCGACTTTAATTGTAGCAACACTATTGTTCTTATGTGTTTACAGTTTTTTTTTTTTTTTTTTTTTTTTTTTTTTTTGCGTAATAAAGCAATTATTGTGAATAAGCTTGCGTTTTAAAAATGAATTCTTACGCCACGACATATTTTTTTTTCTCTGTACAGTGCATCTAATCTATATACTTACATACACTAATTTTAGTTTTTTTTTCGATAGAAAATCATCATTAAACTTAAACAAAACAAAACACGTCGCCGTTTTTCACATTGATTTGCGTAAACACAATTACTGCGTGACTACTATTTTAGAACGTTACTTTGGACTCACATAAACCAAATACAGTGCATTTTTGTACAAATGGCAAATGACAGTTCATAGAATTTTGAATCGATGTACTTTTTGATTGACAGAAGAAGACCATGAATGGTTTACTTACTTAAGTACTTTTACTTGTATTGCTATTAAAAGGAAACAAATTAAATTATATATAAATTATTACTCCCTCCGTTCTAATTTAGTTGTCGTTCTAGGATTTAATTTTTGTTTCATATTGTTGTCGTTTTAGATTTTCAATGCAGATGTTTGATGAATATTCCAATCTTATCCCTCATGCTTTAAAGTTTCAACCAATACAAAAATCATAAAATATATTAATGAAGGGCAAAACATAAAATTTAATAGTTTCCTTAATTTGTGTGCAAAAACATTAAACGACAGTTAAATTAGAACGGAGGGAGTATTTGTTATTCAAAACTTTTTCCTCATTTTCATCCCTTTTATTATATCTCCTTTTCTTTGTTTTTTAGTATCTATTTTTTTTTATTTGTCGGCAATATAACTATTCATTTCACAATGACCAAAATTACATGTACCATGATATTACAAAGCTTGACTGGTTTATCCTAGCATTTTTTGCTAGATTATCAGCTACGACATTTACAGATCGTGGAATTTTAACAAACGTTACAGAGTCATATGAACTGGAAATGTTCTGAATATCCCTTAAGTAGGTCGCCAATAGAGTTTGGTTTTCCTGGTGATAATGATGGCTACCATTGAACATATGTATTATTTGTTGAAAAAGGAGTTCCGCATCCCCACAGAACATGACATTGGCATAGCCTAACCTGTTCACATGAAGAATCGCCATCCTTAATGCTTCAGCTTCAACTTCAACAGGTGAATTCATGGGACTGATAGATGCCTTGCCACTAAGAACAACTTGTGCATTGCGATTGTATAAAACCCAGCCAATCCCTGCACAATCATTAGGAGAGCTCCATGAACCATCAACAAAACAGCTATACTCCTTAGCCTGTTGAGTAATAGAACTGATTGATGCATTCGTTGCAGTGACTTGCTGTTTCTTAGGAGCCTCTTTGTTTACATTATAACTCTCTTTCCATTGCTGAAAGTCGAGAATTGCTCTATTGATGGTATCTGGTATGGACCATCTTTTGTTATTGAATATGAAGTCATTTCGCGTTTTCCAAATGCGCCAACCAATGAAAGGGAATAAACTTGCATCCTTTCCTTGGTTTTTATTTAGACTCAGCAATAGATCTATGTTCTTATCAATCGAACTAAAAGAGAAAGATGAGCTTATACCATGGAAATTAGTGGTAAGGTCCCATATTTCCTTGCTGATGCGACAATGAAAGAGTAGATGGTTAATATTCTCAGGAGCTTCACCACACCTTTGACATGTATCATCTGTCAGCATCCTTCTCTTCCTTAAATTCTCTGCAGTTGGCAACGCATTATGCAGACATCGCCACCAAAAATGCTTGATTTTCTGCGGCATATTGTGTTTCCAGATTTTTTTAAAGAGTGTCCCTGAAGTGTTTTCACGAAAATGTGCAGAGGAAAGTTGTCGCTGTACATGATACCCAGATTTAACTGAATAAAGACCGTTTTTAGTATGAATCCAAGTAAACATGTCACTCAAACCTGTTATAGATGGTCGAATCTTCTTTATGTGCGGGATATCCTCAGGTTGAATGATGCTTTGGATGAGAGTTTCATTCCAAGATCCATGAGATAACAGGTCACTAACTTTGAGATCAGGGTAAATAGAATGCTCCAGGTCCTCGAGCAGGTCTTGGTGGGTTAAGAGGTAGCCAATGATCCTGCCAAACATTAATCTGCTCTCCATTACCCACTATATATTTAAGACCCTTAGAGATAAGGTTGATACCTTGAGAAATACTCTTCCAAGCATAGCTGGCATGCGTTTTGCACTTTGAGGTGAGAAGGCTCTGCTTGGGAAAGTATTTGGCTTTAAATACCTTTGCAACGAGAGATGTTGGTTGCTGCAGAAATCGCCAACTTTGTTTAGCAAGAAGGGCTAAATTGAAATCCTTAAGATCTCGAATTGCAAGACCTCCAACATCTTTTGGGTCAGTTATTTTACTCCATGCTAACCATGGGATCTTATGTTTATCTTTTGTATTGGACTACCAGAATTGCCTCATAGCTCTTGTGATTTGATTGATTATTTTTGAAGGAAGGAGAAAGCAGGACATGCTATAAGAGGGAATTGCTGTGATTACTGATTTTAGCAGCACTTCTTTTCCAGCAGGGGATAGTAGCTTTGTATACCAACTATCCATTTTTTGATCAATCCGTTGTGCTAAATACGAAAAAGCATTTGCTTTATTCCTTCCCACAAATTCAGGCAAACCAAGGTATCTTCCAAATCCTTCTGTCCTATAAATTTTCAAAAGACTGCTAATTTCTTTTCTACTTACCGGATCAATACCTTTGCCAAATGTAATATCAGATTTTTGAAAATTGACACTCTGACCTGAAGCTTGTTTATATCTCTGAAGAACATTGAGAAGGGTCATACATTCTTCTATTGAAGCCCTGCAGAAAAGTAATGAATCATCTGCAAAAAGTAAATGGGAGATTGGAGGACCATTTCTACTTGCTTTGAAACCATGTAGCTTTTTCTTATGAATACTATCTTGAATTAAAGCTGACAAGGCTTCTGTGCATAATAAATATATGTAAGGTGAAATAGGGTCACCTTGACGGATTCCTCTCTGAGGCTTAATGTTGCCAACTGGTTGCCCATTGATAATTACTGAATAAGACACTGTGGTGATGCACTTCATATATTTACAAAGGATTTTCAAAAAATATATTATTTTATTATATTATCGAATTATGTCCAAAATAACACTAGAACCGAAGAAATTTATTAATTTACAGAGATTATTAATTTACCGAGTATTAATTTATAGAGGTTTGACTGTATATATATATATATATTAAATTTTGAAACATTAGAGAATGTTCCTACTCCATATAAACATTACAATCTCTAAGCAGCAAGTACTCTGCATTGGTATAAGTTTATGTCTCCCATCTCTCCCATTTGCACCAAGTCTCAGAAAAGCCCATATGCTTCATAACCGCTTCAATAAAGGGCCATTCAACCTTATCAAAAGCTTTACTGTCCAATTTTGCACTAATAAAAGGTTGAACTAGTTTCTTTGTATGGAGAGAATGTATAAGCTCATGCGCAATCAATATGTTGTCTGTAATCAGTCTCCCTGGAATGAAGGCAGATTGATTTGCAGAGATGATATCATTTAACCAGGGTTTTAACCTATCTGCTAAAACTTTTGAAATAATCTTATATGCTACATTGGCTAGACTTATAGGTCTATAATCTTTGACCTCACTAGGATGTACTATCTTTGGTATCAAGCAGATATGAGTCTGATTCAGTTTCGGGTCTAGCTGGCAATTATGAAAAAACAATTGTGCAAAATGATACACACCTGTATGAATTGTGGACCAATGGTCATGATAAAATCCCGGGCTAAATCCATCTGGTCCTGGAGCTTTTTCTCTTGACATATTGTGGACCGCTCGATACAGCTCCTCTTCCGTGATCGGTTTAGTAAGATCTTCATTCATTTTAGCAGAAACCCTGGGTTTAATATGCTTCACAACATCTGCAATATGTGTTTGATTTGCGTTTGATGAAAACAAAGACTGAAAATAATCCACAACTACTCTGCTAATACCTTCTTCATTGGTCCAAACTTTGCCCTCAGTATCAGTAATGGCAGTGATTCTATTATAATTCCTTCTCTGTTTTGTTTTTGCATGGAAAAATATGGTGTTACGGTCTCCTGCTTGAAGCCATTGAATGCAGCTTTTTGTTCTCCAGTATTCCTCCTCTAATCTGTAAGCATTAGATAGCTCTGATTTAAGTAGTAAAAGTCGATTATAATCAATAGGATTGGAGTTATACTCTTGTTGAATCTGGAGTTTTAGGCTTTGAATTTTTCTTGCCGTATTAATGTGGTTCTTGGATTTCCACTTTGAAAGACAGAAACGACACCTTTTAAGGGCTTCATGGAACTGATCTGCTGGAAGGTGATGACATTCAGAATTCCATGCTTTGGCAAGTGCTTCTTTCACATCTTTGTTATAACGCCATCTGTTGTCATATCTGAATAATGAGCAACCTGTTTTCTTTTTTTTCACCTGTGTCAATTAAGATAGGTCTATGATCAGATCCTATCCAATCGTAAAGCTGTACATAGGCTTTCGAGAAAACATCCTGCCAGTCTGCGGATGCAACCGCTTTGTCAATCTTGGTCCTTATTTGATGAGAATGCCTTTGACCATACCAAGTGAATTTTCCTCCCATTATTTTTAGATCATGAAGACCCGAGGTATTTAGCATTTTCCTGAAAATCTTGAAGGAACTTTCAGCTCGTAGAGGTCCCCCTAGTTTTTCCTCATTACTTTTTATATCATTGAAATCTCCTAGAACCAATCGAAGTTTGCTTCTGTACAACCCTGCTTCTGCCCAAAAAGTCATTTTTCCCACATCTTGTTGCGATGCTTTTGGTCCGGATCCCCGTAAACATAGGTAAGACAAAAAGTTTGCAAACCCGGTGCTGATATGTACATATCAGTGTAATTTAACGTAGGTGTATCTACAAATTCTACCTTCACTGCATCATTCCAAAAAATAGCCATGCCTCCACTAAGACCCTCTGAAGGAAGAATGAAACTATGTGGAAAACCTAAATCCTTACAAAGTCTATTGATATATTTATAGCCGTTCTTAGTTTCTATGAGGAACAAAATATCAGGTTTAGAAGACTGCCTGATATCTTTTAAATATGGAACTGTCAGGGGGTTCCTCTTTAAACCCTGACAATTCCAATGTAATATCCTCATTTGGGGCTGGGTGGTTTCGGGGTTCCCACCCTCCCCTGAAACTCACCTTTGGTTCTTGGCTTAGAAGTTGAGGCTTGATCCTCTATCATAAGGTCCTGTCCTTTTCTCTTATGACCTCTATCAATAGTATTAACTGGTTCATCTACTTCATTAGCTATAGCTTGATTTTCTTGAATTGTATAACCTTCTTGAGGCATAGTTTCAAGCTGATACTGGATACCTTCAGGAAGTTTGGGTTGAGTAATTAAAGAGTCTTCCCTGATGGCAGTTGCAGACGCTTCATCCTCAGGAACAAGTGTAACTGATTTGCCTTTGTCTTCCCCAACCAATTTAGATGTTGCTCCAGTCTCCTTAATGGTAATAGGAATGAACTCTGGTGTGATAGACATATCATTTTCCTCTCGCGGCCGAGTAGGGAACTGAGTCTTGATGGTTCCAATGACTGGAATAGATGACTCTATGTTTTCACTCATGTTTTCATCTGCTCCTACATTTTCCTGATGAAAAGGTTCAAGTGCTTGGCTAAGTGCTTGATCATCCAACTGTGGGGGCTGGTAAACATTATCACAAACCGATTGATC
Organism: Camelina sativa; assembly: GCF_030686135.1. Classification (NCBI taxonomy): domain Eukaryota; kingdom Viridiplantae; phylum Streptophyta; class Magnoliopsida; order Brassicales; family Brassicaceae; genus Camelina; species Camelina sativa. The sequence goes on along the minus strand of NC_141891.1, from coordinate 9,754,503 downwards.
ATGCCTAAGGGATCCGCAACGAAAACAGAATTTACGAAGCTTCGGGAAAACAAATCTGACCATAACCGGAGGCATGCTTGGATCAAATTCAACATATCGAACAAAGATGAGTCTGTCATTTATATTCATTGTGACATGGGCCATAACCTCACTATTTGCTTCATCTGTGGCTTCATGAAATCTGACTTCATCAATATGACCAAGAACTCCTCCCACTTCTTTTACAACTGCTTCAGATCTAAACTCTTCAGGAATATTGTGAATTTTGATCCAAAACGAGATTTCAGACAAGAAATTTGGTAGATGACGCCTGGTCCATTTATCGATCGCTACCATCCAAAGATTATAGTGCCAAGGACCATTCTCTAAAACTGTCATCAGGTGGTGTTCAGCTTGGAAGAAGAACTGGACGGTGCCATCATCATTTATGGTACTTGTGACTTGTCCTTGCAGATTCCAGGCTTTTGGGAGAGCACCCTTCATTCCTACAGGTCTTTGATGTTGAGGGTTTAAACCTTTAACCACCAAACTTAATCGATTAGCCGCTTCACGAGTTTTCAGTGCTTCTCGAGACATACGCATGGGTAATCTTTCCGAACCAAGATTGAGGTTTTGAAGAGCTTTCCACAAATCTTTTGACATCTTGTTTCTATTTCTCAGAAAACAGACTGAGAATAGTTGACAGAAACACGACCGGCAAAGCTACCGGAGATTAAACCGCACTTTAAACGGAAGAGACCACCGGAAAAATGAGTCGGTTGATTGTCGGTGATAAGTCGGTGAAATCGCCTCTGGAATCGCCTGTTTTTCAGTATCTATTTAAAGTGGAAAAAATCACATTTATTGTACGAACTAAATTAGCATTGGTCTTGTTCATGGGGATAATTAAAGAAGCATAGACATTAATTCGATATGAGTCTTATCCTGTCCTTTTTTTCCTTTCCCTTTTGATCTTTGTTGGTTAACAGGTTTATGAAAGTCCTAAGGAATGAATGTGAAACCAATATCATTCAAGCTTGCAAGGAAGAAGGCAAGAAAGAAGAAAAAGGTTAAAAAAGCATAAGTCAGTCAAATTTCATCGTTAAAGAGAGTACAATATTGTGTTTCTTTCTGTAAATAGAAGAAAAATTTATTATTTATGACATGTACATTGATAATTTTATTGAGAAATACCACTTTTGTTTATATCTTTTCCCGCCTGCCGCAAGAGTAAAATAAAAGGATTAATTATAAAAATAGGCCTTTTTTTTAATTTCTTATAGTCCAAACTTACAGAAATAGAGCTTTTTAGTTGATCAAAAATACTAAATCACCACTCTCAGTTATCATTCTCTTTTTTGCTTTTACGATGTTGTAGCTTGAAGAAGAGAAGACCTGGTGACAGCCGACCGCCGACCACCGTGACTGCTTCTCGCTTAGCCGGTGCACCGAGATCTAGTCAAGGAAGGTTTCACATCTTCCTCTTGGCGAATCTATTTTCTTCTTTATATCATTGTAATCTCTGATTTTAAGGTTTTAGAAGAAAAATCAGATTTCAATTGATCAACAAAGAATAAAAGAAGAATTACAAGCTCTTGTCTTGGGTATGTGTTGATTGGTTAAGATTACATCATCTTCTCCGATTGAATGGACAAATTTCTTTCGCCTTTTCCAATTAATATACAAAATTGGATTATTGATTAGAGCCCTTGGGTTCACTAGATAGTATCCCTTAGGGTTTAGATTTCTTCATCCAAAGTGAAAATAGATTGAAATCCACTGAATTCACATGATTAAAGATGTTCACATCATCAAAGATGGTAGATTCGACCAAAAAAAAATTAGCCATGTTCGTCATCGGGTGAGAAGAGCGAGAAGAAGGTGGAGAGGACAAGGTTATAATCGTAATTGCGTCTGCCACAAAAAGGCCTAATACCGAGAGTCCGGATGATCATACCTTTTCAAAGTTTTGGGCCAACAAAGACTCTTTTCTATAATAATCCCTAAAATAAAAAGACGAGTTTATCTTTCTAAATTTATTATTCTTTTAATTACTATTTTTTCTTTTTATTTTCTCTCCAAAATCACTTTTCACGAATCTTCATCTTCTTCTCTCCACAATCTCTCATCACAAAACCTTCATCTTCTCTGCAACCCATTGTCCTTTACATTCCAAGCAAATATTCTCATATGTTTCTTTCTATGACACCGTCTTTTGTAACACCAACCATGGAGTTAGACTAGACCCGGTAAGAAACATGTCGATTTTCTCTATCAGAGGATATTAAATTTTCAGATCTGCTTACATTTTTGTTGTTTATTACTCAGATCTGTGGATCAGTTGTTGGACAAAAGTGTTGGAATCCAAGAAGCCACAATTGAAAGTCAAACTAGGTATTATTTGATGGACCAGAGTTGGATCTCGTCTACCGCATTTGTCTATCAGTAGACTTCGCTGGTTAGTCGTACTATTTGTATAACTTGTTTCATATGTTCGTCGGTGGGACGATTTTGTATGTGTGTGCAGGGGTGGGCATGTTTTAAGCTATTGACGGACAAGTGTTGTCAACCAAGCAGATATTGTCCACTAAAGAGACCGATGGACATAAATATGGTGGACAAAACCTTGGTCGGATGTTGAATCTGGTCCACCGAAAGTACAATAAGATCGGTACATGCGCCATCAAACCTACAGGGTGGAGAAAATAATTTTATATTATTGATGGACAAGTATCATCAACCAAGCGGATATGGTCCACTAAGAGAGCGAAGGGAAAAATTAAGGTGGACATAATAGCAACTGTTTGGAAGTTGAATATAGTCCATCGGAGACACAACAACTTCAGTACATGCATTAGAGACGTGGATGATGGAGAAGTTATTTTGGTAACAATGGACAAGTATAGTCCAACCAAGTAAATTTAGTCCACTTCAGAAGCCGAAGGACAAATTTTGGATGGACTAAACCTGACTAGGTGTGGATCTGGTCCTCCGAAATTTTAGCATGCACATGTGTGTTTTGCGTTGTAAAATTTGCCCCCGTTTCAAAACGTTCACCACTAATCAATTTTTTTTTTTAATTCTCCAACTTTTTAGTAAAAAGGTAAAAGCATATTTTCTACTTGTGGCATAGAATTATAAAATGATATTTTCAATAAGGAAAAAATGAAAATGACATTTGTCGTAAGTTTTGTTTTAAAAGTGACATTTTCTGATGAAATTCCCTAAATATAACTATATAAGCATAACATTAATGTGTTTCTTTCTGTTAAATAAGACAAGTTCTTTCAAGTCAATAATGTCTAACTGTACGAGTGACATCAACTTGTATTGTTTTATAAAATATAAATCAACTGTCTAAAGAAAGAATAAACATGTGCAAGAGAAACCATATAAAATGTAATTTGCAATAAAGTGGTGGTCCTTGACTCCTTGTGGAAATAACCTTCATGGCGATTTTGATGATTTGAAATTTTACTATTGACCATAGTTCTGCTAAGCTCGGAGACTTTGGGAGAATAAGATAGAACCCTTTTTTACTTCCTTACGGGACAAGAAATAAAAGAAGAGTACTATAAGATAAAACACGTAGTTTCACGATCCTAATTAATCCAGTCCTAAAGTTGCTTTGCTCTCCGTAGGCTTGGTTTTTAAGAGATAATGATATTTGTGAAACAGCTAAGAGTCTTCGCATTTGTCTTTACTTAATTTGTCTTCGACAGTGGTTGCTAAAGTTTTCTCGATGTTGACTTCGTCCATTTGTCTTTGTTTTTTTTTTCCTCGTGGATCACTTCTTTTATGTTTGTAACAATCTACGGTTGACTCAACAAAATATATACACAAGAGTCGTCCCAAGAGACAATATGGGACCGGTTGTAATTATTTAGAAATTGATGTTCAGACCATTCAAACGAGGGGTACATATGGATTAGACGTATATATATACACAATATCATTGGAGTTAATGATCTAGGAAGTCTTTATTGTATGACCTCAAATCTAGTAACATTATCCTAGATTCTAATATGAACACAAAAACAAAAATGAAATTAATTTTGCTTTAGTTTGTCTTTAACGAGGAACCAAAGTAGTAATCGATGCAGCGTCAATGGAACAGAGAGAAGACTTATCCATCGATGGACCTGCTTGTTCATGATTACTCCGGAAGAAAAATCCTGGTGGTTGAGGTACAGCTAGGGCGATCGAGCTAGTAGTAAGCATTTGGACTATCGCTGACATGGTTGGACGATTTTCAGTATCTTCTTGTACACATAATAAGGCAATATGGATGCATCTAATTATTTCGTTGCTTTGGTAATTCTCTCGAAAGGACGAATCCACGAGATCAAGTGGCGAACCGTTGCTCCATAGCTTCCAAGTCTATATGTTGAATGATTTAATACCATTATTTGTGACTGTTTCATAGAGGAAAAAGAGTAGAGATTTGAAGTGTTATACTTACATATGTAACCAAGTTTCCGAAACTAGCATCCATCTGATAGAGGCTGCTGTTCTTCCTTCCGCTTATAATCTCAAGAACTAATACTCCGAAACTATAGACATCAGATTTCATTGAGAATTGGCCATACATCGCATACTCGGGAGACATGTAACCACGGCCACAATACATAAAGGGTTGAGTTAACCAAGGATTTTTATTCTCCATAGATAGAAAGAACAAAACTTACTAGGTTCCAACTATTCGTCTCGTATTGTCTTCAGTTTGGTCTAATTCGAAAATCCTCGCCATTCCAAAATCTGCCACTTTTGGGTTCATATCAGCATCTAAGAGGATGTTACCGGCTTTGAGGTCACGATGTATGATTGTGAGCCTTGAATCTTGATGGAGATACAAAATTCCTCTAGCGATTCCTCCTATGATCCTATACCGTGTAGTCCAATCCAACTGGCTCTGCTTATTAGAGTCTGAACATTCCATATATAGTTAGAATATCTAAAACATGAGTTCATAAATGAAATATATTCCCTAATTAAGTATTGGTTTAACTTACCAAACAAGAAGTAATCAAGGCTTTTATTAGGCACAAACTCGTAGACAAGTATTTTCTCTTCTCTCTCCAAACAAAACCCGAGAAGCTTGACTAGATTTCTGTGTTGAAGCTTTGCCACAACAACAACTTCGTTCTTGAACTCTTTTTCACCTTGTCCTGATGTTTTTGATAGTCTCTTCACCGCAACTTGTACTCCATTAGGAAGTATGCCCTGAAAAGATTGTGAAGTAAACAGAATCATCACCATAGTTGAAACTCTTATAAAACTAATTAGGAACCTCAATGAACTAGTAGTAGTACCTTGTAAACTTCTCCAAATCCGCCTTGACCGAGTTTGTTACATATCGCAAACTTATCTGTCGCAGCTTCAACAACCTTAAAATCAAACTGCAATGAGCCTGCAGTTGTAATGTCATCCCGTTCTGCAAAAATATAAAACGTTCTGAGAATTCAAGCCCAAAAATATTTAACCAGCACACACATAGACTTCAAAATCCTTACCATCCTTTTCAGCTGCTGTATCATGAGGCTTCTTCACTCTCTTTGTTACATAGAAGCTAAAAACTGCTACAAAAAGAAGAACAGAGATAGCGACCGCCACAACAGTTGCTATGATTACCTTTGTTGAATTTTTCCTCTTTCCTGCATGTCTTAAATTGTGAATGTCGTCTCAACCAAAATAACTATCATGGAATTGAATTAAGATAGAGCTCTTACCAGGAGGAGCTGAAACCGGTGGCAGTGGAGGAGCCGGATCCGGGGGAGGAAGAACAGTTCCCTCAATGGTTTCATTGTAGAAAGGGTAAATCTCGTACCTTGAGTTACAACTCGGGACAAGAAACCTTCCACCGACTTTGTTGAAATATAATTTTTTGATGGACTGTTGAAGACAGGTTAAGCAGTCTTCACTAGTCAGATCAGGAATACACTGAACCGATGCATAAAGCGTTTGGGACAAAGTGAAATCAGACTTATTAACCGCAAATTTCTTTCTTGTTTTGCTATTAGCCGCTTCCTCTGCAGACTTTTTCAACAGAGAGACGACCGCACCGTTGAACCGGCCAGATTGCTCGGCCGTAACATTCTGATTGCTCCAAGTGATTATTGCAGTTGTGGCATCAGGATCCATGAAAATGTTCCGGTCCGAGTATCCAAGCATACACTCGTCATACTGAATCAAGAACTCTTTCCCTCCTGGACATCGTTTCAGAGCGGCCTTAGAAGCAAATGCAACGCACTCATGGCAAACTTCCGCCGAGATATCTCCTTTGCAGAGAAATACTCCGAATACTTTGTCATGGTTTTGACCCTCTGTGATAATATTTGATCCATTGGAGAAGAAAGAATTGTTTGAGGAAAGAGAAATCAAAACGGATCCGACATTTGAGTTGTCACTAGTGTTTGTTGATATCCTGTTACTACAAACATGGCCGACGTAAATAGGGTCTTGTAATTGTGCATAAGCCTTTAAGGTTGTAATGAAGAAGGTGAGAAAGAAGAGAGAGTTTAATGAGGCATAAGCATACATTATCTCCTTTCCTCTCTGTTTTTTTTTTTTTTTTTTTTGATTGGTGTATGAGAGTACTAATGAATACATGTGAAACCAACCAACAGCCAGTCAAATTTTGGTTTTGTAAAATAATGCAATTTTCTTGTAAGTCAGAGTCAACTAGACGAGTAACATCAACTTGTATTGTTATTTCAATGAAGAACAATGAATCAATTATTAATATAAAGTTATTATTCTCTATCAATCTATTTCCGAAAAAGATAAAACATATTGGAGTTGAATATTGGATAGGTTCAAGATTATTTTGCTAGGCGCGGAGACTTTTGGTGATTAAGACAACAATTGTTTTACTTCCTTACCAGACAAGTAATAAATGGACAGTTATAAGTTAAAACAGTAATTTCACAACCCTAGCTGATTCAGTTAGAGCTTTCACTGCTTCAAAACCAATCAACACTCTTAATTGGAAGGTTGACTTCTAAAGATAGTCGTTGACTTCCTATTTTAGTACTTTTTAAGTTTTTTTACCTTGTTAACTTTATAACTGTGTGTATTAGACTTTTAGAGTCATTTTGGGAAACATGGAACTCACACATGCTTACTTACATCATTCTCATCTCTCTGTTTTGAGTATTTTCCTCACAAAATTCTACACAATATCGTACTGACCTAACAAATCTCTGTTCCAACAAAACAAACCTAGTGCCAAGAATCAACAATTAGGCCACTGTCTCTTCACTCTTTTGCCCCCATATTGTAGTAAATAAGTATCTTACACTTGCTTGAAGGGCACTAATGTAAAATTAAAAATAATGGAAGAAGGCTAATTAAGAAAAATCTTGTTTCACTGTTGTTGCTTAATAATTTCCGTGAAACGTTTCGTCGTCTTCAGCGAGGAGTTACATGAGTAATCGAAGCATCATCGACGGAACACAGAGCAGACGAACCCATCGATGGACCAGATTTTTCATGCTTAGTCTGAAAGAAACATCCAGGTGGTCGAGGAGCAGCCAGAGCGATTGAGCTAGTAGTGAGCATCTGGACGACCGTTGACATGGTTGGACGATCTTCAGCTTCTTCCTGAACACATAGTAAAGCGATATGGATGCATCTGGTAATTTCGTTTATTTGATAGCTGTCTTGAAAGGATGGATCCACGACCTCCATTGGTGACTCATTGTTCCATACTCTCCAAGCCTGTCAAACATTTTAAGAGTTCATCAAAACCTTGGTCATTTTCATATAAAACAGGGGATTTTGAAAGTTTAAATAACTTTGTATACACTCACAAGAATGACCAAAAAAGTTAAAGGGTGTATACTTACATATGTATCCACCTTGACCGAGTTTGTTACTTTCAGAAAACTTATCAGTTGCAGCTTCAATCACTTTAAAATCAAACTGCAATGAGCCTGCTGTTGCAATATCATCTCCAACTGCAATTTCAAATGTTTAAGAATTAAGCTCCAGCAAACTATTAAGTAGCAAAACTAGTATATTACCATCATGTGCAGCTGCTGTCTCATAAGTTTTCTTGGCTCTCTTTGCACGGAAACAATAACAAGCTATGAAAAGCATAGCAGAAAGGGCTAACAGCACAACTATCGCTATGATTATCACTATCGATTTTTTTCCTTTTCCTGCATTAAGTCTTGAATCAGACATAACACAATTTATAGAATCTTGAATTTCTCAACCCAAAAAACATTTACAGAGAGATATGGAGAGCTCTTACCAGGCTGCCGATGAGTAGGAGGAGGAGGAGAAGCTTGATTGACGGTTTCATTGTAGAAAAGGTTAGGCTCGTACCTTATATTACAACTTGGCCAAAGAAGTCTTGCTCCGATTGTATCACGTGGCAATATCTTGATTGTTTGTTGCAGACATCTTGAGCAGTTCTCCCTTGATATACCAGGCGTGCACTGTACCATTACATAAACGGTTTGGGACGATGTGTAATTTGCTTTCTTGAAGGCAAACTTTCTTCGACTAACAGCAGCCTCCTTTGCAGCTTCGTTCATCAAAGAGAGGACTACTTCACTGAACCGATCTGATTGGTTTGCCGGAACAGTTTGTTGGTTTCTCATCAGCTGTCCATATTTGGGTACAGGATCCAAGAGAATATTACGGTCAGCGTATCGAAGTGTGCATTCGTCGTAATAAATCGAAGCTTCCTTCCCATTTGAGCACTGATTCCGAATGTCCTTGACGGCGATATTGACGCAGTCACGGCAAACTTCCAGCGACAAGTCTCCACGGCAGAGGTAAAGTCCGAAAACATAGTCCGGTTTCTCTCCCACTGTAAGGCTTTGGAATCCAATGGAGAAGAAGTAATCATTCTCTTCCGAAGAAAGAGAGGACAAAAGCTTGGTGAGATTGGAAGAGTATGTGCTGTTTTCGAGGTAACTAGATGTATCTGCAGAGCATTTATAACCGACGTACTCAGGTCTAGGTTGCTGTATAGAAGGTCTCAGGCTGGTAAGGAAGGTGAGAAGGAAGAGGAAACCATAAGCAGACATTTCCCAACACTTCTCCATTAATTAATGCCTTTGTGCTTCGTTTATTTATTTATTAATTGGTGGTCTTGATGAATTTGAAGCCAATCAAGAGTGCTCTGTTTTGTAAGACAATACAGTTTCTTACTTTCTTTCAAGTCCACGTCAACGCTTAAAACCAAAGAGATAGACCTGTAGTTGCAGAGTAAACATCAACTTGCTTAGTGTTTTCACACCAAAAAAATACAAGTTTCTATTTTGGAATGATTCTTTTTTTTGACGTCGGTAGAATGCTTTATTTTTATTGTAGAATTTTCAACTCCACTATTCCAAAAAGTGAAATCAATACTAAAGAAGAGAAAATCTATTTATAATATTCAAAACTGCAGCTAATTAATTAAACCTAAAAAACATAACCATAATAGTAATATATAAATATTCACATATTATCTTTGATAATATTAAGAAGTATATAGATATTAGAATGGTTCTAGAATTTATATCAAATTTTGGATTTTCCTCAGCAAATGACCGGAAGCAAATATTTACATACTAGATGTTGTCTCATCGAATGACAAAGTGGTTTTGTTTTTAACTACCTCATAGATAACATGTCCAACGGATGTCTAAATTTTTTTTGGAGTATTTGTGTCATTTATGACTTCAATTTCTCTTACACTAATATGCGTCTCAAACTAGACAAATTTGATTTGAAGGTAACCCAAACTTGTTAAGATCTACATCAACTGGTATCATATAAACCGAAAACTTAAGCAATTAATTGATGGTTCCTTCTCTCGATGTGAATGTTGTTTTGAGAATCCTCAGTTTAGAACTTAGGGTGTAGCACATGTGGTTATAATTAATGTCGCTCTAAGACTTACAATTAGATCGTTGGATTCGTTTTGCTTGTCTTTACAAGTTCACGTGTTAGGCGTCTTTAGTCACTGAAATTAGGTTTTTATTTATCCGTGTAGCTCCAATTGGATCTGCTTTCACCTTTCTCTTACCGACAGAGCCGGCCGACAGGCCAAGCTAATGAAGCATCAGCTTGCGGCCGTATATATTATATACAAAATTCGGCTCTATTTTTTTAAAAGTTTCTTTGGTCTAGTGGTGTTAGGAGTGTTAGTAAACTCTCATGCATCACGAGTTCAAAGCGCCAGTAGCACATTTTCTTTTATTTTTCATTTTTGTTTTATTAAACACTAGGTATGGAGCCCCCGCGATATCGCGGAGAAACTCATTTTAGTAAAATATTTATTACAAAAATTATTTAATTAAATTTATTTATTAAAATTAATTTTATTTGTTTTGTTTTAAATGATAAAATTATGAATACATTATATAAGACTCTATAAATTTCTTTAATAATCATATAATAAATTAACTTTTAAAAATATTAATAGAGTACCATTCTTAAAATGACATAATGATTTGTTTAAATTCATTTTTATTAATTATTTTAATCTTTTGTAGCATAACTCAAACATATTTCTATTTCTAAAATAAATTTTTACTTCATAAAAATGAATATAAATATTACTATTCAGTCAATCAGTAAGAAAATTACCAATCCTCTCAAATTTAAATATAACTAAACAGAAAATTATCACACATTTTATTAATTTGAATCAAAATTCAGTTATATATTCATATAAAAAAGAATACATCTATTTTCATAAAGGCAGTATTGTAAATGTATATATAATACAAACAACTATCGTTTTATAGATGAAACATATTTTTATATAAAACAACCTATAGTAATTAAACATTTTGGCAATTATAATAGATTATATATACATGGTTAATCCAATATTGAATGTACTTATTACTTATTTTTCTCCGCGTAAGTTGCTGGTTAATTATCCCGAGTCACACATAAATAAATAATATATAAACATTAGTGGGGAACAATAATATTTAGGTGTATGATGTAGCATCACAATGTGCGCGTCTAAGGAAGATGGTCGGCCAAGGACGGCCGGGTTCATTGCTCTCAACTGCTCCTCTCTTTTTTTGGCAGTCAGAATCCAAAACCTTTTCAAACTTTTATAATATTTTATATTCAATATCTTTTGTTGTTAAGATTTTAATTTGAGTGTATTATGACTAGAACTAAATATACAAATTCCATTAACCTATATGAAGTTGTAGATAAGTCTTTGTCGTCAAGATAGTTTATTGGACAATCATCTCAACCGTCAATCTTTCTATTGATCACCAGTTTTCCATCTCCCAATAAACTGAATATTCCCAACTATAGAAAATATAATAGAACGAACTGTGATATTTTATTTTTATTTTTACCTTGATATTTCATAATCAGATATTTTATTAAAAAAATAGAAAAATAGAAATCCATATTGTTTTCTATAATACAATTAGTTTTCTAATCAAAAAGCATGGAGTAGCCAAATATATATATATATATATATATATATATATATATATATATATATATATATATACTTGTGACAAAAAAAAAATAAACAAACATATACGAGCCAATATGCTCTTATTTTCTGAAAAACCAACTTGAACCACATTTTTTAACAGCTAAAAACAAAAATTTCGGTTTGGATTCATACCAATAGAATGATAACCCTAAATGAATAGATGGTTGTATACCTAGAGACTGATTATAATTAAATATTAAAAAGATTAACAAAATATATAAAACTGCAATAAATTTCTCACAATGATGAGACGTCATTTCTAACAAATTCTCTTTTAACTAATACAAATATAAAGAAAATTTGAAAACAATGATAAAAAATTATTTATATATAGAGTTCTAAAGATGTGAACATTTGAATAGACACAACTGTTTGTAAAAGATACAACTCTATATTCAACAGACGCAACTTTTTAGAGAGACGCAACTGTAAAAAAATTCTGTCAAAAATATAAAACAAAAAAAAATTGAATACAATGATGATATAAATTTATAAAGATGTGAATATTTGGTTAGACACAACTGTTTGTAAGAGACACAACTGTTTGTAAGAGACACAATTGTTTGTAAGAGAGACAACTCTACATTTAACAGACACAACTTTTTAGAGAGATGCAACCGTTGAAATTTTCTGTCAAAAAAAATATATACAGAAATTAGCCAATTATGCCATGAACAGTGTCGATCTTTCTCACAAATGCCATTTTTGTGTTTGTCTTTTCTCACCTGCCACAAAGGGAATGTAAGAATACCCTTATGCCCTTCTCCCATGGATTTCATTTGTTTCTCTCTTCTTCTCTTACTTCTCTCATTTCTCTCGATCTCTCTCTATCTCTTTCTAATTCACCATTTTTGTTTTCCTCAAAACCTCTAAAACTTCATTATTTTTCTAAAAACCTCTAAAACTTCATTGTATTTCTCTAAACCCACATCTCTACATATATTCAATTCTCTCTTTCTCCAAATTTTCATCTCTCTTTCAAACCTCTATATGATTCACCTACCTAGAATTTGCGATTCAAAAAACACATTTGATGCATCTCCGGTGGACCAGATCTACAGTCCGGTGGACAAGACTTCTTTTGTCTCTCAATGGACTAAATAGGCATGATTCATGTCCATCACAACCATGTCTCCATTTACATATTCATATATGTTTGGTCATCCATTGTTGATTGTGAAAATTGTTATTCAAAACCTGTTTGTCTATCGATTAACTTACATATTCATTTCTTGTTATTGTAGTAATGTTGTTGGAGTACTGATACTAGGATTTTTGTGTCTCCTAGCAGGTCTCAATTAACCTTATGTAGTTGTAGTACTTAAGGTGTCAATCCAGTTGGGAAAGTTTACTATCACTCAAGATGCAATCAAGCTATCACAAGTCAAGCCAATTCAAAGAGTGTTTTTATCTAACAATCCTAGAATGATCAAAATGCAAAACGGAAATGAGTCACAGAACTAGAAACGAGAATGCATGATAAGAAGCAAAAATGAATAAAAACATAAACGAGTCTAAGCATGAACTAAAAAGCAAGAAACAAAACAGTTCTAGGAATGTAATAAAAATCAGAAAGAAAGAAGACCTAAGGATGGGGTAATTGATGTCGGTGGAGTATCCTAGTCTAAGGAGTGTTTAACATACCACAAGCAAACTATCCCTAAACAATAAACATCACAACTTAGCTAATCCAATCTCTTGGCAAAAGCTACTCAGACTCAAACACTTCCATACCTAGCTCTCGCTAGAGAAACGTGGTCGAGCAGGCATGACAAACAAGTTCATTCACGTCAACAAACATCCTAGACAACTAATCTCTTATGCTAGGAACGTAAGTCTCCGGCACTAGTTGGTCAGGCATTTCATCAAACACCTTTTGGGTGCGGAAATGTCTCAAACCTAGTTCCAATTGATCAGAGAGAAACTAATAGTTCTAACTCTAGTCCAGAAGGGAATCATAAAATGAAAGCTTAAACACTCTACATCCTAAGATCCTCCACCTAATCTATCCCATCCTCAAGAACTACCACACTACTCAGATCCGAAGATCATAGTCAAGAATGCAAACACATAAATCATTGAATCAAGCATAATAAGATAGATAAAAAATAAGATGAACAACTTTGTAGAAGGAATCAAATACAAAATCTGAATAAATCTCAAGGATATCGGAATACAAGTCTCAGAACGTATTTTTGTGGCTAGGTTCAGAAACCTTCTGGGAACGAAAACGAGATAAAAGATAAGATGTCTCTGCAAAGACTTAACAAAATGTATATATAGTAGTCCAACATGGAAAGCCCTAAAACTTAAAACGACAAGGTAAAGCGTTGGTTCGGTAATCTCCTGAAGCGTGTGAAACCAAACGTCTTTCTTCCCGACATGTGCGATCGAGTCCGTGTGCGTCGAATGGAATGCAATGTCATCATGGCTTGGACGGAAGGCTGAGGAGCATGGCTCGGACGGACGCTGGGGAGCATGGCTCGATCAAACAAGCTGGAGTGCGTGGCGGGGAAGCATGGCTCGATCAAACAAGCTGGAGTGCGTGGCGGGAAAACATGGCTCGAGCGTGGCGTATACGCATCCACTAAAACAATGATAACTCTTGAACCACACCTCCGATTGACTTGAAATAAACGGCGTTAGAAAGATAACTCAATTCCCTACAACTTTGATGAAGACGTCAAAAGCTAAATCCCACTCGAGTGGGATGGCTCGGACGGACCGGAGATGGTGACAATGGCTCGGACGAAACGGAGATGGTGACAATGGCTCGGACGAGACGGAGATGGTGAAATGGCTCGGACGAAACGGAGATGGTGACAATGGCTCGAACGAGACGGAGATGGTGACAATGGCTCGGACGAAACGGAGATGGTGACAATGGCTCGGACGAGACCGAGATGGTGACAATGGCTCGGACGAAACGGAGATTGTGACAATGGCTCGGACGAGAATGGCTTCCAACGTCTCCTAAATACCTGAAATACTCCAAAATGCACAATGTATGCAAGGATGATGCAAGAACTACCTAGACGTGCAAAGTGTATAGAAAAAACTAGAAAACGATGCAAACCAATGAGTTATCCTAGCTAAATGCATGATAAAAATAGGCTAAGGAGAGACAAAATATAGACATATCAACTCCCCCAAACTTACTCTTTGCTTGCCCTCAAGCAAATAATCAAGAATAGAGTATGGAGAAGAGGTGTGAAGATGGGGTCTCAGAACCTAAAACATGCTAAATAAAATAGTTAGAATCAAGGTCCTTGTTTTTAGTTCTATGATGCATGGTGAAGGAACTCTATATTTTTTTTCTACACACGCTATCCTATCAATCATTCCCTTTAACATTCATTAACAGAGAACTGTGAATCAAGCTAAGCAATGTCGTTGAACTCATTTGGCTAGGGTGAAAGGTTAGAGACTTAGATGGTCTCCTTCTCGAGTGGTTTCATCAATACAGGACAAGGTTCTCTCACGAAAATGAGTTGAGCTTAAGAGAAGGCTAAAGGTTGAAACCAACTGATACATACAAGAGCAGCGCTCTGTCTACCCAAAGAACGTTCCAAACCGAAGTTGGTTCTACCCTTCATCACAAACATTGTCTCAAACCCAATCTTTCATTCTTTACACTTGGTCTTAGGAGGAGTTCACTTCTTATCATTCTAGCGGATTGGGAAATCTTTATTATCAGTAAGGTTTTTTTTCTTTTCTTCTAAGGAATCTAGACATCTTAAACATTTTACTTTCTTTTCTTTGTCTAATCTTTTCGTTTTATGCCCAGAACCAATAACTCATTATTTTTCTCAACCCAAATCCTTTACTAGACTTGTAAACCTTGAAAACACATCCCCCTCCTAAAGATTTTCTACCCTTTACTTTCTTTTTACACTTCACTCTTCTGCACAAATCCATACCCAATACCCAAAATTCGAGTTCTCACCTAGTCCTACTAGTCCGGATAACGCGAACTAGAACTACACAGGATCCTACTCTTGTCGGTTAGAACCTAACACTTTCTAACAAGCTCAACTTGGAAAAAGGCCTGACACTCAAGAATACAATTGGCTTGAAAGAACGGTTGGTTAAGGGTGCGGAGAACTGTTCCAAAGATGGGAATCAGCTACTTGGATTGACAAGGGTGGTAAAAATGTGAAAGACAATCCAAGTATGTATATGGTATCCATGAGTTCAACTTCAATGCATAACAGGATAATTGCAAGTCAGGATTAGGTTCAGGTAGATAGGGAATGATATCAATCCAAAACATGCTTCAATCTTAATTTTTCAAGTTCAATCAACAAGCATCAAAGAACTAAGAACAAGGGCCTTGATCCTATCTTATTGAATCCAACATGCTAACAAGGTTACAATCATCATCAACCCCTATGCTAAATGCAAAAACCCTATATGAATAAACCTAGACTTAATCCTAATATGCAATTGCAAACTACATGAACACTCTGTTTTTGTGGAAATTTTCGAAATTTTTTCAAATTTTTATGGTTTTTCTATGCAAATAGATGGATGCAGACTCAAACATGATATGATGCAAAAATTTGAAATAAGAATCACAAAACACGACATTAGATACATCATCTCAAATCCTTCCCCAAACTTAAATTACAGTCTCCTGTGTAAGAAAAATTTGCAGGAGGATTTAAGAATCACAACAGAAACAATGCAGGAATGAAATGGTATGTACAAAGGAAAGGTCGGAGTACCTCAGTAGTAGAAGAAGGAGTCCGTGCTCGCCCAAGGAGGAGCGTGAAACTGACTCTGTCCTTCGCCTTGTTCGGGATCCGCGGGTGTGACATCAGCTGGTTGGTCGACTTGCTGCTCAACCGCTTGCGTGCCCTGATGATCACCTTGAGCTTCAACTCGCCGCTCAACCTCAACCTCATGCTCATCTCGAGCTGCAGAACAACACGCTGATCGGTGACTAGAAGAGGCTCTGGAACCTCGCGAACCGCGTCTCCTTCTCTCCCTGGACTCATGTGACGAGTGGCGTGAAGGAGCGGGTGAAGGCGGATGCTCCCGTGACACATATGAAGATTGACGTGCTAGGGAGGGAACCGGAGAGAATGTTCTCTGACGAGTTGGCTCGCTGGAGACTTTGTGTGTGGCTCGAGAGAGGGGCTCGATCGGGTGTTGGCTTTGAGTGGCTCGAGTGTGGTAGTTGGAGCGTGTGCGGAGTGAGATTGGCTTGAGCGTGACAGCGGAGGCATGGCTCGAACGAGTGCAGAGTGATGAACCTCTCAGGATGGGTCGAGTCTGATTCCACACCGTCGGTTGAACCGTGTTCGAGTCGATGAAGGTTGAGAACGCACAGTGGTGGTTGAACTCTGCAACACCTCTTCTTCATTATCCCAAACCTCTTCCTTAATTTCCTTTGAGGAGAACTTCTCATTGTACCTTGGAGCTTCTTGATTTTCCCACTCATCTTCTTCACCATAGCTGTTAACTCTTTCACTGAATCCCTTAGAATCTGAGTATTTTGTAGTTCATACAAACTGTTAAGCGCGGGAGGACGTGACTCTTGCGGTTGGTGAGGTTTAGGAAGCAGGTCTTGACGCTTAGGGAGGGTAACGACTGCACTCGAGTTGGAGAATGGTCGAGTGACACTTTGAGTTTTCTCTTTGGTTACCAAAACCTCAGTTTCTGCCTCATTCACATTCTCAAAGATGTCAAACCCAGATTTCTGATCTTTCTCTTCAATCACAAAGGTATGTCCATCAATAGTTGGTTTCTTCCTAGAATCCCTGATATCAAACTTCATCTTGAAGTTTTTACCCAGATTGAGATCTGTCATCCCCTTGTTGACATCAATGACTGCGCCAACTGTAGCTAAGAACAGTCTTCCTAGGATTAGTGGATCTTTAGGCTCTTCATCCATTCCCAGCACCACAAAATCAGTAGGAATCTCAGCTTGTCCAATTTTGATGGGCAAGTTCTCTAGTAGACCATGAGGCAATCTAGTAGTCCTATCAGCTAATATTAAGCGGAGGTTGCATGACTTGTATTCATTGAATCCTAGCTTCTGAGCTACAGAGAGTGGCATGAGGCTTACTGAAGCACCAAGGTCACATAGGCACTTTTTGAAGGTCAATGGACCTAGAGAACAAGGCAAGGTGAAAGAACCAAGGTCCTCTACCTTCTTTGGGATAATCATCTTCTGAATAACAGCTTTGCATTCATGAATATCCCCACCTATGTCATGCCCTACCCTCTCATCTTCCAGAGCCTTAACTTGAGCTCCTTTAGCTATCTCCTCCTTCTCTTTGGTCTTTTCGGTTACCAAGTCAGTTAAAAACTTTTGATATTGAGGCACAAGTGCAAATGCATCAAGCAAAGGCATCCTAAGTTCAATCTCCTTGACTTGGTTTTCGAACAGAGCTTTGTACTTCTCAGTAAGCTGCTTCTTAAACCTCACTGGAAATGGTAGAGGTGGCTTGTATGGTGGAGGAATGAATCTCACAGGTTTATCCTTGGGAGCAGTGGGTTCTTTAGTAGCTTCAGGATCAGATTGTTTGGCTGACTCAATTGGATCCTTGAGCACCTCGACAGGATCCTTTATCTCAACTTCATATTGAAGAATATCCTCCCCATCTAAACTCTCAGTGTCCTCAGTGAGCCGTACATCTACAGCTTGGGTGGTGACTGCATGGATAGTAGCATAGTCCTTGGGGTTTAGAACTGCTTTTCCAGGTAGTTGGCCAGTTGTTGGGGTAGAAGTAGAAATAGTCTTGCCTTCCATATACTTCATCTTGGAGTTAAGAGCTTCAAACTTGACATTCAGATCATTGTAAGAACATTCCATCCGCTGACTGAGTTCAGCAAACTTCTTAGCAGTATCCAGAGAACCACTAGCTTGACCTTGAAGAAGTTGTTGCAGCATGTGCTTCATTTCTTGATCTGGAGCTTGAGTAGGTTGAACTTGTTGAGGTGAAAATCCAGGTGGTGGTCCGGAAGGAGCGTGAGAACTTTGCTGGAAATGTTGCTTAGGCATGAATCCTTGATTGTAAGGAACAAAAGGCTTTTGCGTACCTTGTTGTTGCTGTTGAGGAGGGTACACCTGATCTTGTGGATTTGCAACATTGGTGCTCCGGTAAGACAAATTGGGGTTCGTCTTGTAGGGGTTATAACCCTTGTTGTATCCACCTTGATTCTGGACGTAGTTGATTGCTTCAGACTGCTCACCCTTCCCATCCTGAACTTGAAAAGGGTCATCCTCAGATACGAAATGGACAGTTTGCTGCTGACTTAGCAAGAAGCGGTCAAGCTTGTCATTGACATTCTTAAGGTCCCTCTTGTATTTCTCCTCAGACCCAACGTCGCCGCTAACTGTGCGGTCATAATCCTCATTGTAGTTACCGTCAGACTGAGCGAGATTCTCAACCAGTTGCCATCCTTCCTCAACGTCTTTGTTCAAGAAATTACCGTTAGAAGCAGTGTCAAGCAGCATGCGGATTTTTGGAAGTACACCACGGTATAGAGTGCTCAGCAGTGACTCGTTGCTGAAACCATGGTGTGGACACTGGCTGTGGTAACCCTTGAAACGCACCCAGGCTTCACAGAATGATTCTGAGCTCTTCTGAGTGAAGCTGGAAATCTCATTCCTGAGACGTGCTGTTCTGGAGTTGGAGAAAAACTTGGCCAAGAATGCCTTCTTGCAGCCATCCTAGGTGGTGATTGATCCCTTGGGAAGGTTTTTCTCCCATTGATGAGCCTTGTCTCCCAGGGAGAATGGGAAGAGGCGCAACTTGTAACCGTCCTCACTCACACCGTTTATCTTGGTAAGATTGCAAAGACGGTCGAACTCGTCCAAGTGGTCGAGTGGATCCTCCATAGGCAAACCGTGAAACTTGTTTCCTTGGATCATGGTGATCAGACCACTTTTGATCTCGAAGTTGTTGTTCTGCACGGCGGGAGGGACAATTCCAGCACGCTGAGTATGAGTGTTCGGCGCATCCCCCGCACCAATGTTTCGCGGTCCCTGATGTGGTTCATGCTGTTGTTCCATAGTGACTTGTGCGGGATGATCAGTGGGTTGACGAGCTTGTCGTGGGCATTGCAACCGATTGATTTCGTTGATAACAGGAACGTGATTCTGATGCCCTCTTGATCTTGTGTGCATGCAAGGTTGCAATCAACAGGTACCTGAGATGCAAAACAAACAAGCAGAAAACCAAAGCAAGTCAGTACTCAGAATGATTGTGTAACAGAACTTAATCTTGCAAAACTTGAAATCTTAAATGTAGCAAAAAGAATTCCAAATGGCAACGGCGCCAAATTGATACTAGGATTTTTGTGTCTCCTAGCAGGTCTCAATTAACCTTATGTAGTTGTAGTACTTAAGGTGCCAATCCAGTTGAGAAAGTTTACTATCACTCAAGATGCAATCAAGCTATCACAAGTCAAGCCAATTGAAAGAGTGTTTTTATCTAACAATCCTAGAATGATCAAAATGCAAAACGGAAATGAGTCACAGAACTAGAAACGAGAATGCATGACAAGAAGCAAAAATGAATAAAAACATAAACGAGTCTAAGCATGAACTAAAAAGCAAGAAACAAAACAGTTCTAGGAATGTAATAAAAATCAGAAAGAAAGAAGTCCTAAGGATGGGGTAATTGATGTCGGTGGAGTATCCTAGTCTAAGGAGTGTTTAACATACCACAAACAAACTATCCCTAAACAATGAACATCACAACTTAGCTAATCCAATCTCATGGCAAAAGCTACTCAGACTCAAACACTTCCATACCTAGCTCTCGCTAGAGAAACGTGGTCGAGCAGGCATGACAAACAAGTTAATTCACGTCAACAAACATCCTAGACAACTAATCTCTTAGGCTAGGAACGTAAGTTTCTGGCACTAGTTGGTCAGGCATTTCATCAAACACCTTTTGGGTGCAGAAATGTCTCAAACCTAGTTCCAATTGATCAGAGAGAAACTAGTAATTCTAACTCTAGTCCAGAAGGGAATCATAAAATGAAAGCTTAAACACTCTACATCCTAAGATCCTCCACCTAAGCTATCCCATCCTCAAGAACTACCACACTACTCAGATCCGAAAATCATAGTCAAGAATGCAAACACATAAATCATTGAATCAAGCATAATAAGATAGATAAAAAATAAGATGAACAACTTTGTAGAAGGAATCAAATACAAAATCTGAATAAATCTCAAGGATATCGGAATACAAGTCTCAGAACGTATTTTTGTGGCTAGGTTCAGAAACCTTCTGGGAACGAAAACGAGATAAAAGATAAGATGTCTCTGCAAAGACTTAACAAAATGTATATATAGTAGTCCAACATGGAAAGCCCTAAAACTTAAAACGACAAGGTAAAGCGTTGGTTCGGTAATCTCCTGAAGCGTGTGAAACCAAACGTCTTTCTTCCCGACATGTGCGATCGAGTCCGTGTGCGTCGAATGGAATGCAATGTCATCATGGCTTGGACGGAAGGCTGAGGAGCATGGCTCGGACGGATGCTGGGGAGCATGGCTCGATCAAACAAGCTGGAGTGCGTGGCGGGGAAACATGGCTCGAGCGTGGCGTATACGCATCCACTAAAACAATGATAACTCTTGAACTACACCTCCGATTGACTTGAAAGAAACGGCGTTGGAAAGAGAACTCAATTCCCTACAACTTTGATGAAGACGTCAAAAGCTAAATCCCACTCTAGTGGGATGGCTCGGACGGACCGGAGATGGTGATAATGGCTCGGACGAAACGGAGATGGTGACAATGGCTCGGATGAGACGGAGATGATGAAATGGCTCGGACGAAACAGAGATGGTGACAATGGCTCGGACGAGACGGAGATGGTGACAATGGCTCGGACGAAACGGAGATGGTGACAATGGCTCGGACGAGACGGAGATGGTGACAATGGCTCGGACAAAACGGAGATGGTGACAATGGCTCGGACGAGACGGAGATGGTGACAATGGCTCGGACGAAACGGAGATGGTGACAATGGCTCGGACGAGAATGGCTTCCAACGTCTCCTAAATACCTGAAATACTCCAAAATGCACAATGTATGCAAGGATGATGCAAGAACTACCTAGACGTGCAAAGTGTATAGAAAGAACTAGAAAACGATGCAAACCAATGAGTTATCCTAGCTAAATGCATGATAAAAATAGGCTAAGGAGAGACAAAATATAGACATATCAAGTACTCACTGACAATGATGTAGCCATGGTGGACCAGAACAGGCAGACAAGGTAGATGTCCACTCGCTGATGGACCATTCACAAGTCACACAATAATTATTAGTCCATTTTTGTACAAACAACACTTAATGTTTGTCCTACGTGGTGGAAATTGTATATATGCTGTTTTTGTCTATCGTTTCTTCTACCACTATCCTAGTCGATGGACATGTATTCATGTTGTTTGTGTCTACCTTTAATATGGCTGTACAACTAATGCAGTGTTTTTTGGTCTACCTTATTGTCATCTCTCTATTACAATATGACCATAGCCAATTTAATGAAATTTGTCCATACACAATCGGCGATAGACATTCTAATGCTGATGGACATGTCTTTCTGTTGTTTTTGTCTACCTCTCCTATATTAGTTCGAGGGCAAATTCGTCTTTAGTCATCTCTCCCAAACCCAAAAATGGCATTTCTCACGAACTCAACAAAAACTGGCATTTTTGACAAATTTTTAAGCAAAAATGGCATTATTGGCCAAAATCCCAAATATATATATATATATATATATATATATATATTACGAAAATGTACTACAAAAAATCGCAACTGTTGTTGGCATTTTTTCAGATTGTTATTATTATATTTAATACAATGATGAGAAGTTATTTATATATAGATTTCTAAAGATGCGAACATTTGAATAGACACAACAGTTTGTAAAAGACATAACTCTATATTCAATAGACACAACTCTAAAAAATTTCTGTCAAAAATATAAAATAAAGAAAATTTGAATACAATGATGAGAAGTCACTTATATATAAATTTATAAAGATGTGAACATTTGAATAAACACAACTATTTATAAGAGACACAACTCTACATTTAATAGACGCAACTGTTGAAATTTTCTGTCAAAAAAAATACGAAAAGATACTACAAAAAATCGCAACTGTTTTTGGCATTTCTTCAGATTGTTATTATTACATTTGAATACAATGATGAGAAGTTATTTATATATCTATTTCAAAAGATGCGAATATTTGAATAGACACAACAGTTTGTAAAAGACACAACTCTGTATTCAATAGACGCAACTTTTTAGAGATTACGCAACTGTAAAATTTTTTTGTCAAAATATAAAATAAAGAAAATTTGAATACAATGATGAGAAATCACTTAAATATAAATTTATAAAGATGTGAACATTTGAATAGACACAACTGTTTGTTAGAGACACAACTTTACATTTAACAGACGCAACTTTTTAGAGAGATGCAACCGTTGAAATTTTCTGCCAATATATATATATATATATATTACGAAAAGGTACGACGAAAAATCGTAACTGTTGTTGGCATTTTATTAAATTGTTATTATTATATTTGAATACAATGATGAGAAGTTATTTATATATAGATTTTTAAATATGTGAACATTTGAATAGACACAAGTATTTGTAAAAGACACAACTCTATATTCAACAGACGCAAATTTTTAGAGAGACGCAACTGTAAAAATTTTCTGTCAAAAATATAAAATAAAAAAAAATTTTATACAGTGACGAAAAGTCATTTATATATAAATTTATAAAGATGTGAACATTTGAATAGACACAACTGTTTGTAAGAGACACAACTGTATATTTAACAGACGCAACTTTTTAGATAGATGCAACCGTTGAAATTTTCTGTCAAAAATATATATATATATTTTACGAAAAGGTACGACGAAAAATCACAACTGTTGTTGGCATTTTTCAGATTGTTATTATTATATAGATTAAAAAAGTATATATATTATTGCATATAGTCACAAAAATTCAGTTCATTTTTTTAAATTTGATTGTGGCCCTCCAAAAGTTAGCGACGGCTCTGGTTACTGATCTGCGTTAAAATATTAGTTTCAACGATATAAGTTATTATTCATACTCCATTTTTTGACCATCATGTTCATCCTTTCTGTATATGTCACAAAAGGTTTGGTATTTTCTTTCCGTATGGACAAGGCGAGAAAATTAGTTGCATCTTTAGGTGATTCGACGAAATGGATTAATTGGGTAAGACTTAACGACGACACACATTGGTTTAAGGCAAAATCAATACATCCATTGAAAATTTTGTGTTTTTTCTACCATATCTTTGAAGCTGAACATTCTTTTTAAAGTGGAAATTGTTTAAAAAAAATGTACACCTTCAAATTATTTTCCCGTTCAGTTTTTCTCCGGGACGGTTGTAAATTGGGCTTGTTTTAGACGATGGTTTTTGTCTTTTGTGATGACTGATAAGTCAATCAAATCCAAAGTAAAGATTGTCCTCTTCAACTTTCTTTGCTAATCTATACAAACTTTAATGTTACGGAACATCTTATAATGTTACTAGGTCAATTGTTTTGCTTAAAGAATTGGTTTCATTGTTAAACTTACTTCATTTGTTACAATCATGATCCTCCTTTCTCCTCTTGTTTTTTTTCAACAAAAGAACTTATATTAGATATGGATATCCATGCATGATTTCCTTTCTCTATTCGTCATATATTTCCTCCATTTTATTTCAAGTGATGTTTTAGGAAATTTCTTTTATTTCATTTTATCTGGTCTTTGTAAGTTTGTTTCTCTGCAAAATATTAAAGAAATGTATGTGACTTTTCTAACCATTTATATTCTGCATGGTTTTATTAGTTTTTTTAGACTTTTAGTTAATGATGTTTCTGCAAAAGGTAAATTAAATAAAATTTATTTGATAGAAAAAACTTAAACCTCACTTCAAATAAAGGACTTGGAGGTAGCTAATGAGAGTCTTTGTGTTTTGTCTTAACTTCGTCTTCGTCTTTGATAGAAGAATTTTCCAATTTGCTACCATTTTCTTTTCGTCTCAATGTATTTGGTCTTTATCAGAGCGATACATCTATTTATAGGAGCTTCAGACCTTCATGATTTGAAACAAAAAGTGAGAACACCTAAACATGTCTTCCTCGGTGTCTTTCATCTTCCTTTTCCTTTTCTTTTTCCTCAGTAGCTTCAAAGCTTCTGCTCAAAATCCTATTTACACACTCCATGTCTGTCCGAACACGACAACGTTCACAAGAAATAGCACTTACTTCACCAATCTCAAAACCCTTTTGTCTTCTCTCTCTTCTCCTAACGCTTCTTACTCCACAGGATTCCAGAACGCCACTGCTGGACAAGTCCCCGACAGGGTCTTCGGACTTTTCCTTTGCCGGGGAGACGTCTCGCCGGAAGTTTGCCGTAACTGCGTCGCCTTCTCCGTTAACGAAACCCTAACTCGGTCTCCCAAAGAGAGAGAAGGCGTGCTTTATTACGATGAGTGTATGCTCAGATACTCTCACCAGAATATTCTATCGAAACTTACACTTGATGAAAAGTTTCAAGCACTCAAAATGAACGGCAATGAAGTTTCACCTAGCGTAATAGACCGATTCAATTATTTGGTGTCGTCCACGCTGAACCAAGTTGCCGTAGATGCAGCCAACAGTCCTAGAAAGTTCTATACGAGATGGGTCGACTGGAATTCACTTGAGACACTGTACACCCTGTTTCAGTGCACTCCTGATCTGACGAGACAAGACTGTTTGCGTTGCTTGCAAGAATCCATCAAAGGAATGTCTCTTTCCAAAATTGGGGGTGTTGGAAACGAGAGAGGATGAGGACGAAGAAGTTTGTTGAAAAGATTTTCTCGTTCAATTAATTCTGTAAACTGTACAATCCATGTGATATATACAAGTAAAGTAAAGTAGCTAAACCGAGTCAACTAAACCAAATTATTTACATAACCAATATAACCAATAGTCCCCCTCAAGATGAGACGAATATATTTTGGAGACTCATCTTGGATTTTAGATGCTCAAACTGGGGAAGAAACAACGGTTTAGTCAAGATATCAGCCACCTGATCCTGTGTGTTCACATGAAGCAGTTTGATGAGACCTCTGTCCAGCTTCTCCCAGACCGTGTGACAGTCCACCTCAATATGTTTGGTGCGTTCGTGGAAGACAGGATTAGTGGCAATGTAAATGGCTGAAGTGCTATCCGAGTAAAGAACTGGAACAGACGAAATACTAATCCTGAAATCAGAAAGCAGAGTTCGAAGCCACATCATCTCACAAGAAGCAAGAGCGAGAGCTCTGTATTCTGCTTCAGCAGAAGAACGAGAGATAGTCTGCTGTTTCTTGGACCGCCAAGAGATAAGAGAGGAGCCCAGAAACATAGCAAAACCAGTAGTAGATCGTCTACTGTCAAGACAAGATGCATAATCTGAATCTGCAGAACCTTTAAGTGTGAGGTCAGGGTCTGCAGAGTAGAAAAGACCTTGACCAACGGTTCCCTTAATATATTGAAGAACCTGATAAGAAGCAGTGAGATGAGATGTGCGAGGAGCAGAGGAGAATTGGCACAACTTATTCACAGCAAAAGTGATATCAGGCCGGGTTATGGTCAAATACATTAACCTACCAACCAAACTTCGATACATTTCTTTGTTCTGCAATAAATCCCCAGAAGTTTTAGACAACTGAAGATTAGGAACCATAGGTGTGTCTGCATCTTTACACGCTAACATACCAGAGGAGGTGAGAAGCTCAAGTGCGTATTTTCGTTGACATATGGAGATCCCAGAAGAATTACGAGCAATCTCCAATCCCAGAAAATACTTCAAAGGACCAAGTTCACGGAGTTTAAAACTCTGTTTTAAAGCCGCAGTCAAGTCATTAGCACTAGACTCCGAAGTGCTGGCAATGACAATATCATCAACGTAGACCAACACAACAATGAATTCCTTTCCATGACTTCGAGTGAACAAAGTATGATCACCGTGACATTTTGTGAATCCCAAATGCAGGAGCGAGTCAGAAAATTTGATAAACCATTGCCTGGATGCTTGTTTCAGGCCATAAATCGATTTCTTCAAACGACAAACTGCATTCTTGGGCAAAATGTCCCCCTTAAGCTCTGCATAGCCCTCTGGTAACTTCATATAAATATCCTCCTCCAAATCACCATTCAAGAAAGCGTTTGATATGTCAAGTTGGTGGAGAAACCACGTTCTTGAAGCAGAGATCTTAAGTAACATCTTCACAGTGACCATCTTCGCAACCGGAGAGAATGTCTTATTATAGTCCAGACCTTCTTTTTGAGTATATCCTTTGGCAACTAAACGTGCCTTGTAGCGTTCAAGTGTTCCATCTGCATAGAACTTCAAGGTGAAGACCCACTTACATCCAACAACTTTCTTACCAGGAGGTAGAGTGGTAACATCCCAAGTATTTTTTCTTTCCATCGCTCCTATCTCCTTATCAACTGCATCACACCATTCTTTGGATTTCCTTGCCTCATCATAAGACTGAGGGATTGGAATCTTAGTAATGTTATTGATGTATAACATATATGAAGGTGAGAGTTTTGAATAAGAAAGAAAAGAAGAAATAGGGTGAACAACATCATCATTAAGAGAATAACAATGATAGTCATTTAAGTGAGCAGGAGGTTTACGAGCTCTTTGAGTAGAAATTTGTGTTGATGGAGAGATTTTTGATGGAAGATTCTGTGTTAATGGAGAAATTTGTGATGAGGTCAAAGAAGGAAGAAGATTTGTATCATTTACTTGGAGACAAAGAATCCATTGGTGTGGTGTTGTTATGAGTAGGAAGATGCTCCGGAGGATCGGCCAATGGAAAGATGTGTTCATGAAACTCAAGATGTCGTGATATATATATATAACATTACTCTCCAGATCCATGACCTTGTATCCCTTAAAACCTGCCGGATAACCCAAGAATATGCAAGCTCTCGAACGTGGTTGAAACTTATGCCGTTGCTTGGGAGAGGTAGATGCATAACAGAGACAACCAAAAGTTCGAATGCGAGTGTAGTCCGGTGGTTTGTTGGTGAGAAGTTCATACGGTGTCTTATTTGAGAGCAACGGAGAAGGAGTCCGGTTGATCAGAAAGACAGCTGTGAGGATACAGTCACCCCAATAGGAGAGAGGAACTTGAGACTGAAAACGTAGAGCACGCACAACATTGAGGATGTGTTGGTGCTTATGTTCGACAACCGAATTTTTCTCAGGTATCTCAGGACACGAGTGATAAGATATGATGCCTTGAGACTGATAGAATTCATTAAACTGCAGTTCTTTAGCATTATCTGAGCGAACCGATTTGACTTTGGTGTTGTATTGAGTTTCAACCCTTTTGATGAAAGCTGGAAATACTGAGAGAACATCACTTTTGTTCTTGATTAAGTAAATCCAAGTAGCTCTTGAGTGATCATCAACTATGGTCAAGAAATACTTATATCCTTCAACTGTCTCCACTGAAAAAGGTCCCCAAATATCTATATGTAACAACTCAAAAGTCGCATTACAAATATTATTCTCCGAGGGAAAAGAAAGTTTCTTCTGCTTAGCCAAGTGACAAACATGACAATATGCAGGCTTCTTATTCTTGTGTCTTGTAGTTCCCAAAACTTCTGAAAGTACATCCAATCTTGAGTAAGATGGATGACCAAGTCTCTTATGCCAGGTACCAACATCCACCACTGCATTGATCGAAATAGATGGAGAAGTATCTAGAACATAGAGCTTTCCAATCCGTCTGCCTTTACCAATCGTCACCCCCTTGATAGGATCCTGTATTTCGCAACAAGAAGTATCAAAGGTCACTTTGGAGCCAATGTCATCAGTCAAAGAACTGATACTGATAAGGCTCAAACGAAACTCAGGGATAAACAGAACATCCTAAAGCAATATGTCCTTATTCAAACGAACCATCCCCACTCCACTGATTTTCACTCGAGGACCAGTAGGCAGATTCACATAACTATCCACAGAAGTGTCCAGAGTAACAAAACTATTTCTGTCATGGGACACATGGTGAGTTGCACCAGAGTCAATCACCCATGTATCAGTAGACAGTGTGTGTTTTGAAGCAGCAAGTATACCAATAAAAGCATAAGTGTTGGGAGAGATACCCGGATGATCAAATGGGGTCTGAGGTGTACTTGCTTCGACTTTAGCTGGAACTGATGAAGAAGATGGCAACTGAGAGCTGAAAAGAGCTATGAGACTCTGCAACTGATCTGGAGAGAGCTTTCCAATTAGACCTTCAACATTGTTTGAGGATTTTTCTGGTGTAGATAAAGAAACCAGTGCCGCGAGAACAGGTTGTTTCTGAGCTTTCTCACCAGGCTTGCTTTTCGGAGTGAAACCTGGTGGAAATCCATGCTTCTTGTAGCACATTTCAGCAATATGACCAACTCTGTTGCAGAAAGAGCATATTGGTCTACTTTTGTTAGGACCATTTTGCACATACATTACTGCAGGAGCGGTTGGAGCATCAGTTTGAGAAGTCTGGAAAGCAGAATGAGAAACAGTCTGAGAGACTTGGAAGGCCGAAGGAGGAACTACCGGCGAGAATCATTTCTGACTGTCATCCTGATCCAAAATCTTGTATACCTCAACCAAAGAAGGTAACGCCTTCTTAGCAATGATCTGTCTACGAACAATAGCGTAGGAATCATTCAGACCTGCCAAGAACTTCACAGTTTTAGTTCTCTTTGCTTTCAACTGCAGACGAGCACCTTTCCCACAAACACAAGGATCATCTGGCTCCTCTGAACCATCCAACTGATCCCAAAGAGTTTTCAGGCGACTGTAATACTCAGACAAAGACATGGAACCTTGACGAAGATCCTGAATCGCTTGAGTTAGATTATACGTGCGAGGAAGGTTAGTCAAATAATATCGACCATAGAGATCTCGCCATATATCAGTAGCATCATTGATCCGCAAGATACTACGATAAATCTGAGGTGAAACAGCATTCAACAACCACGATTTGACCATGCTATTACATCGTGACCATAGATCAAAGTTAGGATCCATGGTTAAAGGCCTAGGTAAGCTACCATCGATAAACTTGATTTTGTTCTTAGCGTCAAGAGAGATATGCATCGCATAACTCCAGTCATCATAGTTTGTTTCGTCTAAACGAAGAGAAATGATGCTCAAACCTGGATGATCGGCGCTGTGGAGGAAGAACGGAGAGTGAGATGGATCAGCAAAGATTGGTGATGTGATAGCTCGCGAAAACCCGGAAACCTGAGAATCGGCTACTGGAAGAGAGATCGGAGTAGGATCGTCAACATCGGAGTTCAATCTCTGAGATCTTCGAACAGCGGAACTTGATTGAGACTTCGTTTTAGCCATTTTTCGATTTGCTCGAGCAACGGTCACCATCGGAACACGAGGAAAGCGCAAAATCAAAGAAAAATAAGCTCAACGAAGGAAAAGATTCAACAAACTAGATAGGATATGAGCTTTGATGGCTCTGATACCATGTTGGAAACGAGAGAGGATGAGAACGAAAAAGTTTGTTGAAAAGATTTTCTCATTCAATTAATTCTGTAAACTGTACAATCCATGTGATATATACAAGTAAAGTAAAGTAGCTAAACCGAGTCAACTAAACCAAATTATTTACATAACCAATATAACCAATAGGGGGACGACTTGTTTTCCCGAGCTGTAATTCAAGGTACGAGCTTTATGCGTTCTACAACAAAACTGCCATTGAAATACTACAACCACCACCGCTGCCACCTGCTTCTACTCCTCCCGTGTCATCTCCTCTGCGAACTGGTGAACTATGTCTTCTTATTCTTTTTTTTTTCTTTCTTTCTTGTAAATACCAAAAGGGGAAGGTTCTATTTTCATATGATTGATTTTTCAGACGTAGGGAAAGGTGGGAACGCAACTGTCTTAACGGTAGCCACCGTTGTGTCTATTGTTGTGGTTGTTCTGCTTTTTATAGCGGGTTACTGTTTCCTTGCAAAAAGGGCAAAGAAGAGTTATGAAACAGCATCTGTATTTGATGGTAAAGATTCAAATGATTTTACAATCTTTATAAGGATTGACTGATGTCATCGATCAGACTCTTTTTTCTGATAAGTTATACTTTTTTTGTGCAACAGGAGACGATATAACAACCGCGGACTCACTGCAGCTCGATTATAGAACGATCCAAATTGCAACAAATGGATTTTCAGAGAGAAATAAGATTGGCCGAGGTGGATTTGGTGAGGTTTATAAGGTATACTTTTTTTTCCTAAACTGCGCCTGAGGTTGTGCACTTTTATTGAAATTTCTTGCTAGCACATTTGGATATAACAAGATGATGCTGGTAAAAACTTGCAGGGTACATTTTCAAATGGGACTGAAGTTGCGGTGAAGAGACTGTCGAAAACTTCAGGACAAGGTGAAGCAGAGTTCAAGAACGAGGTCGTTGTCGTGGCAAAACTTCAGCACCGAAACCTGGTAAGGCTTCAAGGATTTTGTCTACAAAATGAAGAAAGAATATTGGTCTACGAGTATGTGCCCAACCAAAGCCTTGATTACATCATCTTTGGTCAGTACATTTCATAATTTTTTTAAATGATTCGTTGGTCTTTCTTGAAAATTGATATTACAAATAGTTAGAGCTAATTGTAAGTTATGGATTTGCACAGACCCAACGAAAAAACGTCAGCTGGACTGGACTCAACGATACAATATCATAGGAGGGACTGCTCGGGGGATTCTATATCTTCATCAAGATTCACGGCTCACGGTCATACACCGTGATCTTAAAGCGAGTAACATTCTCTTGGATGCAGATATGAATCCGAAAATTGCTGATTTTGGAATGGCTAAGATCTTTGGATTGGACCAAAGCCATGAGAACACAAGCAAAATAGTTGGGACCTAGTGAGTCTTATGCTTAACTCTGCATCAATAGACGTTTCTCGAACACTATTTTGCCAACATACTAAAGTTTTGTAGTGGATTTCAGTGGTTACATGTCTCCTGAATATGCGATGTGTGGCCAGCTGTCAATGAAATCTGATGTCTATAGCTTCGGAGTGTTAGTTCTTGAGATTATAAGCGGTAGGAAGAATAGCAGCTTCGTCAAGACAAACGGCGCACAAGACTTGGTCACACATGTAAGTTTTAGTTTTAAAGGGAATCACTATTTACTTCTCCTGCAATAGTTAAGGAATATTACCTAGAACTCACTGATTGATATTCTAGACTTGGAGGCTTTGGAGTAATGGAACAGCGTTTGACCTTGTGGATCCAATTATTCTAGATAAATGCCAGACGAGTGAAGTGGTTCGATGCATCCATATAGGTCTTTTATGTGTTCAAGAAGATCCTATTGAGCGTCCTACCTTGTCAACCATTTTTGTGATGCTCACGAGTAATACTATGACTTTATCAGTGCCTCGACAACCAGGATTTTTCATTCAAAGTAGACCTAGAAAGGACCCACTTGATTCAGATCAAACTACATCGACCAGGTCTGTTCCAGGGTCCGATGACGATACATCAATCAGTGATTTATATCCTCGATGAATATGGTGTCATTGTATTACTTGTAAGCATATATATATTACATACTTCCAGAGGTTCTCAACCCTGTTTATTGTTTGGTTTTGATTTGGTTTGTTAAAACCATTTGTAATTTGGTTTAAGTTTTGTTTGTTTTTAGCTATAATTATTATAATCACTTGGTAGTCAAGTGGCAAATTGCCCTTGACAAAATCTTGTGCATTCAGGGTTCGACCCATCTTTGTAAAATTGGATAAATATCACTACCACTTACATTTTAAGAATCCATCATATACTATTTATAGGGAAGTACCAAATAGGAATTGCCCTAAAAATTGTTAAAAATTGTATCACAATTCCATTAGCTTTTTTTTTTTTTTTTTTTTAAAAATCAATAATATTACAAAATCAATAGAATGAAATTAAAACAAATATGCAATCATTGTGTCCTAAATATTACAACACACAGGCATATACACATCAAACAAATGGGACTACGTCTCATACATCATCGCCATACGCATACCAGATAGCATGTGCCGTCACACACCAGCCCTCATGCATACATGATATCTTGTGCCTAAGCACTTCTTCAATCACTATTGATTTATTGGATACCTCGTGCCTTTAGCATTTAACCATACATTTACTAGATCTATCATGTCAATCACTCAATTTATATTAACTCAACCGGGTTCGTCAGTTATCTTGATCTATCAAGCATTCCGCTTCCAATTCCCTAGGTCATCACACAACTATAATCAGTACGTACAATACCATGCTCAACCAGACATATCTTGATGACTGACATCATGGAAGGCTTCCTTCGTGAAGAACTCTCTACGGCTCATCCGAATCTACGTACTCTTTGGCACACTATTTTCTCATAGTCAAACTTTTAATTATCATATGATATCTTGCATTTCACGCAACCAAATCATCATCAAACAACACACATTTATTTTCTATTTTTTATTTTATATACTCATTCTTAATTATATACTCATTCTTAATTATATATATATCTCTACATATAAATACATATAAGTAAAAAAAATACAATCAGTTTACCAAAGAAAAAAAAAAGAAAAAGAAAAAGTAAATGTTAATTTTTTTTTTTGAAAAAGGCTTAAAAAGTAAATGTTAATTAAACACTCAAATCGTGAATTATGTAATATATATATATATGCTTAACCTTAAACTATGTTAATCTGAGTTATCAAAAAAAAAAAAAAACTATGTTAATCTGAGAAATACATGCTTCACCATAGGAGTTCGGGTTGATTTATCGGTTAGCACTAGCAAAAGTGGGAATCCGTTTCAGCAACATAATCTCGGGCTGCCTCAGTTATGGTTAAATTGACATCGGTTTAATGTGTTTAGATTGACTTTGGTGTGCTTAACCATTTTAGAATTATGGATTAATTGTATTTAAATTGGACTCGGTTCTATGCGTTTCTCTTGACTGGTATTTTCCCAATTAAATTAGTAAGACTCGGTTTAATAATTAAACCAACAACAATCCCATTAGCCGGTCAAAGGTCCATTGTAACCATTAAGCCGGTCAAAGGTCCATGGTGCCCGGTAGACACTGTTTTCATTGAAGAAACTTTCTCCCAGTAGAAAAAAAACCTAATAGACAAGAACTGTAAGCAGTTAATGAGTCTTTGTGTTTTGTCTTTTCTATGCTTTTTCTAATCAGGCGACGAATTTTCGGTGTGTTTACTTCGTCTTCCATCAAGTCCCATTACAAAAAGAAATTCTTTTACTTTTTAAATATTTTTTGTTTGCCTATGATCTCTCTACAACGTCTTCTTCAGAGTGCCGCACGATTCATTCATATGATAATATCGTAAAATTAAAAGATGTAATAACTTTTTGTTTGATACAGTTTTTTTTTTAATGTAGCATATGTTAGCTATAATATTTTTTATTCTATTAGTATTTTTTTCAACTATAGTGGGAAAACAATACTTAGACAGACATAATAATGGGTGTTTACTTTGACCGTAATTGACTTACTTCTCACGGCGATCCTCTATTTAAGGTTGATGAAAGTAAAAGTCATTTCACAAAATAGGAGCTTCATCATCTTACATAAAAATATGTCTTCTTGGATGTCTTTCATCTTCCTTTTCCTTGTCTTCCACCTCAGTAGCTTCAGAGCTTTTGCTAAAATTCCTTATTACACAGCCCGTGTCTGTTCAAACACGACAACGTTCACAAGAAACAGCACTTACTTCACCAATCTCAGAACCCTTTTGTCTTCTCTGTCTTCTCCCAACGCTTCATACTCAACCGGATTCCAAAATGCCACGGTGGGACAAGACCCCGACAGGGTAACAGGACTTTTCCTCTGCCGGGGAGATGTGTCGCCGGAAGTTTGCCGTAGCTGTGTCGCCTTCACCGCTAACCAAACCTTATTTCGGTGTCCGAATGAGAAAGAAGTCGTGTTCTATTACGAGGAGTGTATTCTGAGATACTCTCCCCGGAATATTCTATCGACCCTTACACTCAATCAAGGAGTGCTCTATATGAACTCCAATAATATTTCATCTAATATAGTAGAACGGTTCAAACGTTTGGTTTCCTATACCCTACACGAAGCTGCCGCAGAAGCAGCCAACAGTTCTAAAAAGTTCTATACGAGAAAAGCCAATTGGACTTCACTTCAGACGTTGCACAGCCTGGTTCAGTGCACTCCTGATCTGACGAGAAGAGAATGTTTGCGTTGCTTGCAAGAATCCATTAATAGAATGCCTCTTTCAAGAATTGGGGGAAGATATCATTTTCCGAGCTGTAGTTCAAGGTATGAGCTTAACATGTTCTACAACGAAACCGCCATTAGAATATCACCACCACTTCTGCCACCGGCGTCGAATCCTCCCCTGCCATCTCCTATGCGAACTGGTGAACTATTTCTTCTTACTCTGTTTTTTCTTGTCCTCATTTATGCAAATTAGTGATTACCATTGAAGGAAGTTTTCAGTGATTGATTTTTATTCATTTTTTGACCTAAAGCAAATGCATCTTTGAAATGCAGGGGAAGGTGGAAATTCAACTGTGTTAGTGGTAGCTATTGTTGTGCCTATTACAGTGGTTGTTCTGCTTTTTATAGCTTTTTTTTGTTTCCTTAGAAAGAGGGTAAAGAATATTAATGGCACGTCACCTGCATTTGATGGTAAAGATTCAAGTGACTTAACAATCCTGCTTGAGTTTAATTTATATCATTCAATAGCCTTTCTTTTTTTCTGATTCTTAAGACTTTTTTTGTGCACAAGGAATTGATATAACAACAGCAGACTCACTGCAGCTCGATTATAGAACAATCCAAACTGCAACAAATGGATTTTCAGAGAGAAATAAGATTGGCCAAGGTGGATTTGGTGAGGTTTACAAGGTATGCTTCTACTCCCCAAACGCGCCTGAGCTTGTTACAATTTTTTTTTTTTTTTTTTGCCAGCACATTTGGATAACGAGATGATGCTGATAAAAATGGGCAGGGTACACTTTCGAATGGGACTGAAGTTGCGGTAAAGAGACTGTCGAAAACTTCAAGACAAGGTGAAACAGAGTTCAAGAACGAGGTTGTTGTTGTGGCAAAGCTTCAGCACCGAAACTTGGTAAAGCTTCAAGGATTTTGTCTACAAGGTGGAGAAAGAATCTTGGTCTACGAGTATGTGCCCAACAAAAGCCTTGATTACATCATCTTTGGTCAGTACAGTTCATACTTTGTTTTAATGATTCATTCTGTCATTCTTGAAAATTGAGGCTGCAAATAGTTAGAGCTAACTGTAATTTATGGATTTTCACAGACCCTACAAAGAAAGGTCAACTAGACTGGACTCTACGATACAAGATCATTAGTGGGATTGCAAGAGGAATTCTTTATCTTCATCAAGATTCACGGCTCACGGTAATACACCGTGACCTCAAAGCGAGTAATATTCTCCTAGATGGTGATATGAATCCAAAAATTGCTGATTTTGGAATGGCACGGATCTTTGGAATGGACCAAACCCACGAGAAAACAAGGAGACTAGCTGGTACCCTGTAAGTCTTCCGATTAACTTCTCGTAAGTAAAAGTTTGTTGAACATTTGCCAATATTTCAAACTCTTTTTTTTTGGATTTTAGCGGTTATATGTCTCCCGAATATGTGAAGCATGGCCAGTTCTCCATGAAATCTGATGTCTATAGCTTCGGTGTGTTAATTCTTGAGATTATAAGTGGTAGGAAGAATAATAGTTTTAACGAGACAGACAACGCACGTGACTTGGTCACATATGTAAGTTTAAAGGCAATCAAGTTTTATATTTTATGCTGTTGCAATATGAAATGAATGCAAGAACTGATTGATTGATTTTCTAGGCTTGGAATCTTTGGAATAATGGAACAACGTTAGATCTCGTCGATCCAATCATCTGCAATAATAACCAAACGAGTGAAGTTTTTCGATGCATCCATATCGGTCTTTTATGTGTTCAAGAAGATCCTGTAGAGCGTCCAACCTTATCAACCATTTTCTTGATGCTCACGGATACCACTGTTTTACCAGTGCCTCGAAAACCAGGGTTTTTTATTCGAAGTAGAAACCAGCTTGATTCCGATCAATCTACAACGAGCAAGTCTGTACTAGCTTCTATTGACGACTCATCGATAACTGATTTGTATCCACGTTAAAAATGATATTTATACTTTAACACGTTTAAACGATTGTTGAAATCTCTTAATTTTAAAGGTAATGAATAAAGTGTTTTAAGTATATAAATTTTATAAATCTAATTTATTACTTTTATTTTAACTTAGAGACAACTTCACAACAAACGAAAGAGGAATATGATATCTATACCCTCCAAACTACAAAATATATAAAAAAATTATAGTATTGTAATTATCTAGATAATTCTACAAAAAAAATATCTCGTTTCTAAAACTTAAAAGGAATTGAAAGATGACGGAAAAACGGCTTTTTCATACCCCGACAATAGTCCTGTGTTGAATTCATACATTTGACTAATAATCTGGTCTAAACATACCTTATGTTTCTATATATTTGAATTCCACACCCCAACTTCGAAACTAATACACCAAGTATAATTTATGTGCCAAAAAATACAAAAACGTGTTTCACGACTAACTCTGTTAAGCTTCCGTTTAAGCGTTCTGACGTGGATTCCACATGTGCACAGCGATCCAGACGACGTCGTTTTGGCAAAACGGAGAATGAAAAATTTTGGCCAAAACGACGTCGTTTTTTATTTGTCTCAAAAAATCTCTCTTCCTCTCTCCCGAAACTCTCTCTACGGCGGAAGAACCCTAGAATTTGGGGGTTTTCAATTTCGACCCAATCTGAAGGAGATGCATCCAATGTATTCATCATCTAGTTCGGGTAAGTAATAATTTGTGTTTTGGTTGATTTTAGTTATTCAATTTCGATAAAATATATGCGAATTTTGATTTGGGAATTTGGCTAAGGGTTGAAAGCGAGCTACAGTCGTCATGGACAAGAAAGAGGGATACCTAGAAAATGTAGATGTGGTGCAGTGTCTGTAATCAAGACTTCAGAAACATTGAAGAATCCAGGGAGGATATTTTATTGTTGTCATTATGGCTCAAAGGAGAATAGTGG
This sequence comes from Camelina sativa, assembly GCF_030686135.1. Lineage (NCBI taxonomy): Eukaryota > Viridiplantae > Streptophyta > Magnoliopsida > Brassicales > Brassicaceae > Camelina > Camelina sativa. The sequence goes on along the minus strand of NC_141891.1, from coordinate 9,716,846 downwards.
TCATTTGTTCAAATGGACTGATTTATCTATGGTGGAAGAGATGGAAGAGGTTGAGAGTGTTGTTGAGAAGATACAAGTAGATGTGGGAAGCTTAGAGAAAGGCTTACATGATGTGGAAGCTGAGATGAAGAGTCTAGCAATGAAAAGCAATGGAAGTGAAATAGAAGGCATAAAAGCTGTTGCACAAGGATGTGAGAAGGAGATTGGAGAACTCAAAGCCATGATCGTTTGTTGTGAGAAAGAGATTCAAGCATTACGTAGCTTCAAAAATTTGATTGTGTGTATTGTAGTCATGTTTGTGCTATATGCTTTAATCTTTTAAGCAATAAGCAAAACCCGTTTATGTAATGGTAATGGAGCTAAAATGCTATAAAGAAATGCTATAAAGAGAGTTGTTTTAGATGATTCCATTTAGATGACAAAGGTTTTAAAAACATCTGATTCAATAAGCAGACAAAAAACAAGCATCCTACATCTTAAACCATATACCAAAAAACCATCATCCTAAACATTCAATCCAAACAACATGATCCAAAAAACCATCATCCTAAACATTCAATCGAAACAACATCATCCTAATCATAAGCTATAAAACAACTAATCAGCAAGTGAAATCTGTGATGGTTGGCTTGATTGGCTTGGTTGACTTGCTTGACTTGCTTCACTTGGACCTTCCCCTTGTGTTTTCCTTGGCTTATAGCGATGGACTCCAATATTAGGACAACTTCTTGCGTTATGTCCTACCGTGCTACAATTAGCACAACGCAAAGTAATTCCTGCTCTGCTAATTTTCATCTTCTTTGGTGGAGCGACATCTTCTACAACCTTTGCTTTCTTTTTCCTTTTCTTTGGAGATTCATTTTTGCCCTTGATTCGTTTTTGTATCTTCTTCCGCCCTTTAGTTGGCTCTCTAGGTGGTGGTTGAAGCTCTGTTTCACCAGATTTTCTCCTGAAGTACATACCATTAACTCCCCTCATTGTCTCATTGTATTGAGCCACCCATCTTGATGTCAAATACCAGTCAGAGTTAACAAAATCCTCAGGCTTCAGATTCTTCTTCATCCCAATTACACGCAATACATGACGGCAAGGAATTCCTGTCATACTCCACCTTCTACATGCACATGTTTTCGCATTCATATCAACCCTGAAACCATGATGAACATGTTCGGTCACCTCATAATGACCATTGCCACAAGGGATTACCTGACAATACTTCATGTGTCGCTGCTCTTCTTTAATGGTCTTAGCAACTTTCTTAGTATACTTCCCCTTGTGCTTTTCAGCCTTCTTTCTTCTCATTTCATTTCGGATCAGGCATTGTCGTCTTATGGTCTCCAACATTGCTACCAATGGCATCTCTCTTGCTTTGTTGATAGTATTGTTGTAAGACTCTGAGAAGTTATTCGAGACATCTTCACACACTGATGTGCAACCGAAGAAAGCACGGCTACAGTTCTCTGGATTCTTCGACATCACAGCATCATAAACCCCTTGATCAAACTTCTTCAGTTCTTCAATGGCTCTGTTGTAGTCTGCGGTATTGAAACTTTTAGCAACAGCCCAAAATAGGTGTTTAGGCAGCTCTTTGCCCGGATACGCTCTCCTAAGGTTCCCATATATGTGGCGTGCACACATACGATGTTCGACTTTGGGCAACTCTTGTTCCACAGCAATAAGCAGGCCCTATCATAAAAGGAGTAAGTGTCTCAAACTCATATTTTAAGTATAATGTAGATTACGAGAGTAAGTGTCTCCAACTCATCTTTTGCCTGTCTGAGATGAGACTAAATCCTTCACCATCTCCAAGTTGCAAGTCTGTTTTAAGAAGCTTGATAAACCATATCCAACTATCTGTATTCTCTATTGGCACAATAGCCCATGCAACAGGGAAGAACTAGTTGTTGGCATCTCGTCCGATAGCTGCCAAGAGTTGCCCTTTGACATCATTCTTCAAAAAACAACCATCTATCCCAAATATGGGTCGACATTGAGCAACAAATGTCTTCCGGAGTGCTGCCAAACAGACGTAGAATCTATCAAACTTCTCAATACCTTCATCAGTTCTAATTGTTCCCACTTCAACAGTGGAGCCTGGATTAGAACTGACAAAAAAATAAGCAAAGTTAGAGTAAGTTAGAGATGAGAATTGGTTTCGAAAAAGTAAATGCAAATCAAAAAAAAAAAACTTACTCAAGTAGCTCTAGACGGTAGTCCTTTAGCCTAGCAAATTGCTCATCATGTTCAGCTTGAATCATTGCCAATGCTTTTGTCTTGGCTTTTCTACATTGATCTGGAGTGACCACCAAGTTATAACGGTCCTCCATTATTGCTTGTATTGCCTTCGGCTTGAAAGTAGGATCATTCCTAATGTCATCCAATACTAACTTAGCAATGACCCCATCCTTCACTACCTTGCTATACTTGTTTGGGACACATGAATGGAAGTCATTGCAGTACATGACTTAGAATGTGTTCAGTTCTTTTTGAAAAGAACAGTAGAGTCTGAATTTGCAACCACCACCAAGAGAGCATATGACTTCCGATTTCTCAGATCCCCATCTTGAATACTTCACATTAGTTCCTTCCTTAAGCGCATACTCAACAACAGCTTCCTTGAACAAAGGTATGCTGTCAAATACCTGCCTCAATCTTATCTCTCCACTGCCTTTTTTGTACCTAAGGTGTTTCTCGGATCCACCATCCTCATCATCTGAATTCTGAGGAGTGGCCTCAGAATCACAAGCCTCATCTTCCTCATCATCATCTCCTCTACCGAAACAATCCTCCTCATCATCACCTCTAGGAGACCAAGCTCTATCGTTGCCTTCACCATCTCCACCATCATTGACTCCTTCTTGACCAGCTCTATCATTGCCTAGATCTTCACCAGCTCCATCACCATTGTGTTCTTCTTCACCAGCTCCATCATTAGAAATCTCATCCTTCTCTATATAGAGTTCTATTGTTCTTGTCCACATCGCAGCTGAACACATTCTCTGGAAACTATCGGATCCATCATACAACAACTTCAACTCTGTGAACAACTCGTATGGGTATTTAAACCATATCCTTTGCCCAATCATAGACAACCCAATCGACTCCACCATGTTTGTAAATATTGTCTCCGCCTTGCATTCAAGACTATGAGTCTCGCCTCCAACATATGCAATCACAACACCATTGGCAACTTCAAACTTTCCATTATAGTAGATTATGAATACTGGATCTTCAGGTCTACAAAAAACAAAACCAAATATTGTTCAAAACCGAGATTTTCTCTAACACACACACACAAATCATACACGACTTATACAAACACCCACTATTATAACACATTTTTGATGCAATTACACAATACAATTCAACAAACTATCCAATCGAGATTTTCTCTAACACACACACACACGATAATCAATCGACCAACAATGAGGAGGATGAAAAAGATTTTTCGAAAATTACCGGTTTGGAACTCTAGGTGCGACTTCCGAACCACCTTCATCCCCGGGAATCATTGCTGTCGGCTTCAGAAGACGATAATCTCCTTCAGATTGGGTCGAAATTGAAAACCCCCAAATTCTAGGGTTCTTCCGCCGTAGAGAGAGTTTCGGGAGAGAGGAAGAGAGATTTTTTGAGACAAATAAAAAACGACGTCGTTTTGGCCAAAATTTTTCATTCTCCGTTTTGTCAAAACGACGTCGTCTGGATCGCTCTGCACATGTGGAATCCACGTCAGAACGCTTAAACGGAAGCTTAACAGAGTTAGTCGTGAAACACGTTTTTGTATTTTTTGGCACATAAATTATACTTGGTGTATTAGTTTCGAAGTTGGGGTGTGGAATTCAAATATATAGAAACATAAGGTATGTTTAGGCCAGATTATTAGTCAAATGTATGAATTCAACACAGGACTATTGTCGGGGTATGAAAAACCCGTTTTTCCGAAAGATGACAGAATTTCTAGAACTTAAATTACACAATGTACGACCAGTGCCCTGCCAGCCTTTCTAGAGGCTTAAGGCAAGATTTGTTCTCTATAAAGCAATTTTACATGCACCAAAACGCAATTAAAGAAACCTCATGACAAACATCTCCCCTAGATATTTTGATGTCATTATAACGAAGAAGAACATGCAACTTATAAAAATGAGTATTTAAAGATACTTCTTCAATTTGTAAATATAGGATGTTTTAACTAAAAATACGCATATTAAGAAGTGTACAATTTTAAAAAGTTCAACAAATCATAAACAAGACTACATAATATAATAATATAAAATATTATATTAAATTAAAAGTTGCATAAAAACTTAAAAACATCCTATATTATGAAATAAAAATTATTTTTTAACACATCCTATATTATTAAACAAAGGGAATAGTAAAGATGAAATAGATATGATATGTCTTGAGAATCAATTCATAATCGAATATATTACATGTGATCCAACAGAACATGAAAAGAAAGTAGAAGATAACAAGAGAAATAGTGAAAAATGTTTAATTTTTTTTCTACTAAACTTTTAGAAAATAATGTACATATTGAAAGTAAAATCTTTTAAATATTTAAATGATCATATTTATATTTAAAATTCATTTTGAAAATAGTTTTAAATCAAAATCTCGCGCAACGCGCGGGTACCTAATCTAGTTATCAATATAATAAAACTTCTTTGTTTTTCTCTAGGTACTAACAAGTCAGTGTCAGTTTCTTCATTCAAGCTAGTGTCAGACACATCAATTAAAATCAATAATCAATCAAAATATTTGGATTAATATAACTCACATAGACCAATAATAATAATTCTTGTGCCACATCAGACATCACATTGTCTCTACTTAGAACTTAAACGACTAAATCATATATATAAAAGTAAGGTTTTACTCTTTTTTTATTGGCTGATTTTCATTTAATATTTTTTTTATTTGTCATATTTTTATTTTATTTTTCTTTATATATCATAATTGCAAATCCATAATTACAATATTACTTGCTACTATTAAATGCCCATATAATTCATTTTGAAGTTAATCACCCACTTACCACCATTATGATCTATATTATTATTTTCACAGCATTTTTTAGAAGAAGGCTTAAAATTCAGACTTATTTACAGACAATGCCACTGTAATTAAAACATTTAATACAAAAAAATAAAATAAAAATGACACTAGGAAAATCAAGTATGAAAATATATATTTCCCTAAATATATGAACAACATCAATTTCTATTTTCCTTTTTAATTACAAGTTTTAAAATGTTTTAATGAAAACAAAAACTAAAGTATCTTACCTTATTTAATTTCGATTTTCCATAATTAGTTTGGCATTATACATGTTTTCCATTATAAATAATTTTTTTAATGTTTTCTATGTTAAAATGGATAGATCAATTAATGTCAAAATGGGTAGAAAAAAGTATAAAAATAAACTAATAATATATGATTTTACTGTACTATATATATATATTTTTTTTTGTTTCAACCTCCACAAAATGATATATGTTTTTTGACTAAAAAAGATGTGTCATTTATAGAGTTATGATGTCAAATACAAATATATATATCCTGTTGCACAATTTAAATAGTAAATACATCAAATTTAGTCATATGAGTAATATCAATAATTCATATGAGTAATATCCATAAATTATTTTTGCTTTTTTAGTATTGTGATAATAAAACTAAATCTGTGTAAATACAGATTTTAGCAATTTAACATATGCACAATACTAAAAAAGCAACAATAATTTATGGAAAATTTTATTTATTCACGGGCCAAACCTAAACTAAAAATAACCATAAGAATGTGATGGGAATTAGGTTAATATTAGTACACTTATATATTTTTTTGGGTTGGTTTAAAACCACAAACAAAATATTTTAAAACTTAATTTTATATGAAAGGAGTTAAAAACCAACACTAATCCGTTACATCATACTCAGATACAAAACTAACTATTTTTTTATCCACGGGTCCAAACCTAGACTAAAAATAACCATAAGAATGTGATGGGAATTAGTTTAATATTAGTACACTTATATATTTTTGCGGGTTGGTCTAAAAACACAAACAAAATATTTTAAAACTTAATTTTATATGAAAGGAGTTAAAAACCAACACTAATCCGCTCCATCATACTATAGACAAAACTAACTAATTTCAAATTGGTGAATAGATTTAAATCATTTTATACTAATTACAAAGTATTATACATATTAACAGATGTTTACTTTTACAACAACTAATTTTGATTGATTAAATTCCAAAATAAAAATTTTGATTAATTAAATTTTGAATGAAAATAATAATTTTTAAATAGATAAAGAAAATAAAATTACAAATATCTCAATATTTAAAAAAAATTAAAACATATATTTAATCCAACATAATGTTTTTTAATAAGTTATATAAAATATACAAAAATACATAATCCCGCGGTGTACCGCGGGTTAAAATCTAGTTATTCTAATTTATTGTGTCAACTTTCAATTGACAGTTACATATTATGCATATATATCATAATTACAATATTACTTGCTACTATTAAATGCCCATATAATTCATTTTGAAGTTAATCATCTACTTACTACCATTATGATTTTTCTAATTGATTGTGTCAATTTTCAATTGACAGTTACATATTGTGCAATTACTACAATAACATATGAATTTTTTTTTAAAAACTCATAACCCACAGAAATCTTTTTTATTATAAATAGTTGCTTCTACCTATCCTAACCCACATAAAATATATGCAGTATACTCTAGCCTTTTTCTGGTGAAGATGATTTGTTTTTTTGTTTTTGTTTTTTTTTTTTTTTTTGTGAATAACTATTTTGTTACTTTTGCTTTCATATTTCTCTATTATTTACAGATTTCCTATCTCCAAACTCTATACTGAGATTTGTTTTAAGATATGAATGTCCATATATTGAATATATATTCTTCTTCTGCTAAATTTATAATTTTAGATATAGAATAATGCAAGAGGTTCTTATATTCCCTCCATATCATAGTAAGTAATGTTTTCGCCAAAAAAATTGTTTAAATTAATTATTTCTGTTCTATATTTACTTATATATGTATTTAATTTTTTTTCTTGTATTTTTTATTTTGTATGTAATATATGTTATTGTTGGCAATATATATATAGATATATATATATATATATACATATATGTTATTGTTGGATATTAAATATATTAACATAATTAACCTTATTATTTATAAGTTTAAGTATGAAATAATAATAAATATAGAATAATATGCCATGTGAGATGAATTTTAGTTGAATTTTATTCAAACAAAATAAATTATAAATGTAACTCCCATAATTCTAAGGGTCTGAATGGTAACCGCGGATTTAGTAGTGCGGAACAAAAATTTTGCTAGTGCGATACGGTTCAACTGCGGTACGTGCGGGACAAATGTATTTGCAGGACAAGTGCGGTTATTCCAAAATAAGTGGTACAAAATATTGTTTGATTGGTGAAATATAATTTGCGGTACGGATTTTATATTAAGTATTATTAACTAGTATAATTCTATATTTTGATTTTTTATATTAATAAATAAATATCTTTATACATATACAAACCAAATGTTATATAATAGTGTTTAAAAAATGTTACATGTTAGGGAGAGAGTGAGAAGTATAGAAACTAGAGAGGAGAGTAAAAAAAATATATGTGTTTTTCTTTTATTTTTGCTTTTCTATATTTGTATAAATTATATATTATTTAAATATTAAAAAGAAAGTAAAAAACTAGATTATTTTTTGTGGTTTCAAAAACCACTGGGTAAACACTATGGATTTTTGTTAAAGTGGTCCACCATATATTTTGCTGAACAAAACCGCAAAACTTTTTTTTTTTTTTTTTTGGAAAAACGCTTATATGTTTTAAAAAACTTGAATGGTGACCATAGTGCGTTTTTTACAAAAATAAGTTAAAAACCGCCTTTTGATGCTCACCATTCACTACCTAAATGTGATGTAATTGCCATCAATTCTTATCATATAAATAATCATTCTCTCATATTGGTATTTTATCACTCTTCCGTTCTCACATTCTCTAATATCTTCACTATTCCTCAAATCTTTTTTTTGTATTTTTTATTTTATTTTGTTGTTGTTGTTGTTGTTGCTGCTGTATGAGTTACAAAACCATATGAAATATCATTGTAATAATTTAACACTGTTATTTTTAAAAAAGGATTCATCTCCTTTATCTAATTTGGGTTATCATCATATAAGTATTCTTTTCTCCTCTCCCACCATATCTCAAATCTCAATTTTTTAAATTTTTTTTCTAAATGTTGTTATATGGGTTACATATCAAATAAAAAATATTGTAAGAGTTTGATCTATATTTTATTTTAGAAAGTATTATATATATTTAACATTTTTTTCAATTTTTTATTTTATTTCTAACATCTTACTAATTTATTCATATTTCGTTTATAATTTTCATAAGTTTAATTAAAATTCACATATTTTAACAAAATAATTCAAGTTTACTGATAAAGAATTTTAAAAATATTAATTTTATTTAAAAGTTTTATATGAGCACTAGATGTTCATATTCCTTTTAAATGATCAATGTGTAATATATTATACTTTTGAATCAAACTATGGATCCACCAATATAACTACATTCACTTTTAATTAAATGAGTTTTAATTTTATGATTTGGAAAATTACATAGGAATACGTTACACATTGAAATAATACATTGTTACCCATCAGATTTTCCTATAAACTACATTGTATCTCACATTTAAAGCACACTACTTTAAAAAAATTAGTTTGTCATAATAAAATCATAGTAGTATTCTCAACAAACTTAATTTAATATAATAGAACCTTTTTTTTTGAAAAAAAAAGAACCTGTTAAAAATTTATTGATATGCACTTATTTCACTTTTGTATTTCTCAAATAGTTACTTTGGTACATTGATTTCTGTATTATCTATTAAAAGAAAGACATATATCTCACTATAACTCTCATATTTTAAATCTCATATAATTTTATAATTTCACAATATCATTGTTTTTAACTATATCTCAAATCTCACATAATTTTGTAAATTTTACAATATCATTTTTTTCCTCGATTTAACAAATGATATCTTAACTTAATAAAACTTTTACCTTATTTAAATAGGGTATAAAGGTAATATACAATTTATAGTTTAATTTTTATCATATTTTACGAGAAAATATAGTTTATTGTTTGTTACATTCAATCGTAGTCATTTCCTATTTTGTTTAGTATTTGTATAAAAATATAAATTTAAATGATTTTTTAATTTCTTTTTGACCTCATGATTTCATGTATATGTGATGAATTATTAAGTTTTTAATAATTACTGCTTACAAATTTAAAATTTATATTTTTAAATTAAATTCTGAGTTGATCTCAAACTCATACAAAAATTCATTTTTCAGAAAATTAATGACTTATCTTACTAATGTTAGACAATAGCTTAAATAATGTTAAAGTAAAACGTCAAATTTTTTTTATGTTATAATAGAAGTATATATATTATATAGATTGAAAAGAGGAAACTTAATTGTAGGTCTTACTGTTTATTAACAAAAGAAATAGTATTTATGTTTATGTATTTATAATGCCATAAAATGTTAATTATTTTTTCTAAGTGTAACTTTAACATTTTATATAAATCATAGTATATACACAATTGAATACTTTAAGATATAATAACCTAATAAATTAGTTTCTGTTTTTATTATTATATTTTTATGCAAAATGTATTAGTCTAATAATATATTGTTAGACTCAATTAGTTATATATGCATGAGACATTTCAGACCTAATATTTATTATTTTGATTTTTTCAATTAAAATGTTTTAAATATATTTACCTATCACTATAAATGAATAAAAATAATGCATCACTAAGACCACAAAATAAATTTTATTAAAATAGTTATCACAATGATTTTGAAATATGACTACAATTTGCAAAAATATATGGCATGAAAATACATGGGATGATTGCACCAAATATATTATCATCAAAAGAAAATTTGATTTCTTTAGTTGAACTCATACTACATAAGTTTTAAATTTTTTATGTACATCGAAAATAAAATAATAATAATATGTTAATTTATCTTATTTTTTCAAAATATAATAGCGATTATAAAACAAACTTAGAACTTCCCCTTCTTTTTTTCCATTTTTTTTCTTTTCCTACAGTCACACCATTGTTGTTCTTCTTCTTCCTTGAAACAACCCTTCCTGTTTTTTTTTTTTAATGCCCTAATTTACTAGTGGTTCCATACCCACTAACATCCTACCAACAATCAATAACCGCGGATAACCAAATAAAACAATTTCCATTAAACCAAAAGAATACCAACAATAATAATCCAATAACCAATAACGAAATAGCAAAGTTCCAACATCCTACAATATTCTATCAACTCAATACTAGCAACCTAACAATAGCTAGACCACAATCAATCAAGCCTCTAGAACATCCTCCTCCTCATCGCCTTTGATTCCACGATCACACTTTTCCTTTACCTGCACACCACAAACAACAATTGAGATGCGTAAGTATTATCATAAATACTTAGTGAGACCGTCCTCCCATCTACTGGGTTATACACACAAGCATATGAGACTCCCAAGTCAACAAACAACAAAAACACAATCAATACATCAAATCAGGAAAAATAAGACTCGGCAGGTACTAGTGTCGACCGATGCTAAATCAGTGTCGACCGATGCTACAGGAACTGGTGTCGACCGATGCTGAAACCAGTGTCGATCGATGCTACTCAAGATGGTGCCGATCGATGCTCCTCAAAAGTGGTATCGATCGATTCCTCCTCCAAACTCGTCTAACCATCTCGGAATTCACTAGACATCACAAATACAATGTACCCAAGCAAGCAAACACCACATACAACAAGGAATCACACAAAACAAAGGAGATCTCATGCTTAGATCAACCATGGTCAAGCACTCACCTCAAGAACAGAAGATTGGGGTTGAGAAAACGATGGAATAACACCTCCAGGAGATTCTCCTTCGTTCCCAGCAACAGCTATCACTTCTACAGCCTCAGATCTCTCCAAAATCTCCAAGAACAAGCCCAGAAATCTCAGAAACGTTTTTCTCTCTTTTTTCTCTTTCTTTTCACTCAACGGCGACCAAATGAGACTCTGAAACCCTTAATTCGTCCTTAGACGCTTATAACACGATTTAGGGATTTAATTGAACCAAACCGAACCAACCAGCAATTAAATCAAACCTGACCAACCCGGAAAAACATGGTGTCGATCGATGCCCCCAAGATTGTCGATCGACACCCACACCAAAATTACAAAAATTTGTTCGCGGGTGTTACAATTCTCCCCCACCAACATGGATTCGTCCCCGAATCCCACAATACCGTCCATCTGCCAAGGACCTCCGTGCCACCGTCAGCACGGCCCGCACGTCCCCAGACCGGACTAAATACCGTTAGCCAAGGTTTCCCGTGCCAATGTCGCAACAGCCCGCACACCTCCTACTGACCCTCGAGGTCTCCCACTAGCCAATATACTCGCATCATAAACACTATTTGCTCACAACTCAGTGCTTCCCCCGTCCGTGGTCGCAACCAATAAATCATGCCGGCTCGCTATCAGGCCAACCGCCTTAAGCTTTGGCATCCAGCAAGTCACTCACACACACTCCCCTCACTCTCGGGTCGCAACCCTCGAGACATACCGGCTCACTGCCGAGCCTCGGCTCACAGCTACGGTATCCAGGGAGCCTCACATATCCCGCTCTTGGGTCGTCACCCTCAAGCGCGCTCTCGGATCGTCATCCGAAGCAACATACCACTCCCACTCTCTGGCCACAAAGTCCATCGAGCTATCGGTATCACGTGAGTTGGGCCCGCATGGCCTTGAGCAAAACAAATACTGATGCCAATGAGTATCTCCCGGCTAGATCTACCTCAACATTTCCACAAAACTTTCTTTTTTTAGAAACTTTCTGATTCTGGAAACCTTCCTTTTGTGGAAACTTTCTATTTATGGAAACTTTCCAAAAATAGAAACCCGAGCTATTTCTCTTTTCCCATGACAGCAACAATCAAACATAAAGAAAAAAATACTCATCTTATTAATCTCAAAAATGTCATAATCGTTACAATCTCAACGAAATTACATCAGAAAAAGCAAAAATACAACAACCAGAGCCATCAACCTGCATCCCGAGCACCACCTCATATTGATACTTAGTCGCACAACCAACCACCCCTAAGCGACCAAATACCAAGAGAGATGGGCTGGAATACTCCGTAGCCGCTCCAGCCACAGACTACAACTCGGACCCGGCTAGACAAGCTCAAGTCGCGGTCTGCTTTTCAAACCACTTCTTAAACCTTGCCTTCATCCTCGCCTCGGGCTCCCAAGTCTGCTCCTCTACTCCGTCACAGTCCCACAAGACTCTCATCAAAGGAATCTTCTTCTTCCGAAGTTCCTTGACTCTCCTCTCGAGCACCCTCAATGGTCTTGCCTCTAAAGTCATGTTAGGCTGAAGATCCTCAGGGATCTTAGCCAACAACTGATCACCCTCGTGAAGACACTTCCTCAGCATCGACACATGAAATACCTTGTGGAACGCACGCATAACCTCAGGCAACTCCAACCGGTATGCCACTGGTCCCACCCGCTCAACCACTCTGAACGGACCCATGTACCTCGGACTCAACTTAGTCTCCGTCAATGACCTGTTCGGACCCCGCAACATGGCCATCTTGAGGTACACTCTATCACCAACCTGAAACTCAAGATCCTTTCTCCTCTTATCAGCGTAGCTCTTCTGCCGATCCTGAGCCTCCTTCATGTTCAGCCTCAAAACCCGAATCTTCTCCGAGGTCTCCTGAACAAAATCTGCACCAAAAATGCTCCTCTCCCCCACCTGAGTCCAACATAATGGTGTACAACACGGCCTCCCATACAATGCCTCATAAGGAGCCCTCTTAATACTTGCCTGATAACTGTTGTTGTAAGCAAACTCTACCAGGTTCAGGTGATCTGCCCAATGGCCACCCCAATCCAACACACACATCCTCAGCAATCCTCCAGCGTTTGGATCGTCCTCTTAGACTGTCCATCTGTCTGGGGATGATAAGTTGTACTCATATGCACCTCAGTGCCCATCTCTGCCTGAAATACCTTCCAGACACCGAAGTGAACTTAGAATCCCTGTCAGACACAAAGCTCGCTAGCACCCCATGCAATCTGATTATCTCTCTCACATACTTCTTAGCCAAGACCGCTGCTCCATCAATCTTCTTAATGGACAGAAAATATGCTGACTTAGTCAACCAGTCCACAATGACCCAAATAGCATCAAAAGTCTGTGACACTGGCAATCCTACCACAAAATCCATTGTGATCATATCCCACTTCCACTATGGAATGGGTAGACTCTTTAGTAATCCGCTTGGAACATGATGCTCAGCCTTCACCAGCTGACACACGTCGCACCTCGCGACCCAACTAGCTACAACCTTCTTCATCCCGACCTAATGATAGTACCTCTTGAGATCACGGTACATCTTAGTCGCTCCTGGATGAATAGAAAACATGCTCGCATGAGCCTCCCTCAAGATCTCCTATCTCAAATCCTCATCTTTGGGCACACAAATCCGACCGTGCACCAAGATAGTACCATTAGTTGAGACCTGATACTCTGAATCAATATCCTTAGAGACATTCACCAGCCCCAAATCCTTCTCCTGAGCCAACCACACCCTGCTCAGAAGATCCGCTCCATAAGCCGCCTCCTAACCCAATGGTTCTCGAGAAACCGCACACAAGCTCAACGCACTGATCTCTCCTACCAGAGACTTCATCTCCTGGTCCTGTAGTAACCTGTCAAACCAAGGAACTCCTGATCTCAGTGACATTCTGTAGTCTAGGTCAATCCCTGATAGCTTGAATCTTCTCCAGATCTACAGAAACTCACTCTGCAGAAACAATGTGACCCAGAGAACCCATAACACGCTGCCAAAAGCTACACTTGCTCAACTTAGCAAACAACTTCTGCTCCCGCAGCTTCTCCAGAACTGCCCTCAAATTCACTGCATACTCCTTAGGACTCTTAGAAAATACTAGGATGTCGTCGACGAAAATGATGACAGACACGTCCAAAAACTCCTGAAACACACTGTTCATCAATCTCATAAACGTTGTTGGTACGTTAGTCAACCCAAAAAGGCATCTCCACGAACTCATAATGCCCATGCCTCATCCTAAAAGCCGTCTTTCTCACATCTGCCTCATCTATCGGTATCTGATGATAACCCGACGCCAGATCTACCTTAGAGAACCAAGTAGCACCCCTCAACTGATCCAAAAACTCATCAATCCTAGGAAGTGGGTACTTGTTCTTCACAGTGACCCGGTTCAAACCTCGATAATCAGTGCACAACCGGAAACTCCCATCCTTCTTCTTGACAAATAACACTGGCGCTCCCCACAATGATACACTAGGACGGTTGAATCCCTTACTCAACAAATCCTCTAGCTGCTTCTTCAGCTCTGCCAAACAAACACTCAAGTATGCCGACATCAACTCGAAGCCACATGAATGTCAACCCTCTTGTTCGTCCAAGAACCTCTAGTAACTTGTCTCTTAGGGAAAACTTCCACAAGATAGATTAATCCAAAATTAGCTTTCCGCTTAGCTATTCTCCACAGCAAATCATCAATACGAGCGTAATAAAACAAACAAGTACCATACGTTCGCATATTCCGATTCACTGTATCAAATGCTTTGCAGACCGCTAACTTAACCTACTTGACTTGTTTTCCCCCAGCAAGCTTACCAAAACCTTAAGTCTAGTAACCTTGTCCATCTCCAATGAACTTCATCCACCATCGTCGCAACGATTAGTTTATCCTGCCATGAAGGCTTCTCGTGAATCTTATGTACCTGGCAACCATGCCCTTACCGGCTCATATCTGCTGCAGCCCTCCTTCCCGGGACTCCAGCACCACCGGCCACTCAATCCTGACACATCAGCCACACATTCTTGACCACTCCGGTCATAAAACCCTGGCCCACCGGCCAACATAATCCTAAAATCCAAGATTAAACCATCATCACTCTCGAGGTCTACATTCCGTCGTTATGTTTATACTCACGTCCTAGGAATTGCTTGCTCCCAACTCTTCCACTCTTAGGTCGAAACCTTCGAGTCATACCGATCTCACTCTCAGACCATCGTCTTCGAGTTATACCGTCTCACTCTTGGACCGCAATCCTCAAGATCTCAGTATCAGGGGAACTACTCATCCCCTCAGGAGAACAACATCCCCTCTGCCACTCTCGGAGCCCTCAGCCCCTCGAGCTATCGGTATTCAGACGAATCACCATCCCCTCAGGAGCAACAATCCTTAACGACTAATATCCAACTGGATAATATCCAACTGGATTAACCAGGATAATATCCAACTGGATTAACCACCAAACAGAGAAATATCTGCTCCAACTGCATATGTCCACCTATTCGCCCCTCTAGGCCCGATACCTCTTGAGAATAATCTCATACCGGTCATCTACAACCGCTCCATCCTCTTAACGTAAGGTGGAAAGTCCTCAACATTCGCAGCCCTCGACTGCACCCCGCCATATGCGGCACAACTGGAGCCTACACTGGTACCCCTCTCGGTAACCGCTCCAACAGCACGCCAACAGATCCGCCAAGCGATCATCTCGACCCTGGGCTCCACCTGCTGCAACCCCACACCTGGGTTCCCAGCACCCCCGGCACGCTCACCGGTTAATCCCCTCTGGTCCCTCCTGATACGCTTGCGACCCTCTGACGTACCTCCTCGTGGAACTCTGGACCACACACTCGCTGGCCTCGGATCCCGCCCGACAATGACCACGACCGCGTCCCCGTCCACGACCAACAACTCAAACACCTTAACCACTGATCTTCCAAGAACAGAGGCTAACAAGCAGAAAACAAATCAATACCACACAAAGAAACATAACAATAACTCACCGTGGAATCTCATTGAAGGCTCGAAGAGGATGTTCTAGGACTTCATGCCACACACAATTGACCAACTCACACAATCAACCATAGCATGGAATCCTAAACATCAACAGCAAAAGCACAATGAACCCTAGACCTAGAACCGTAAGGGCTATGATACCAAAATGAAACAACCCTTCCCGTTTTTTTTTTTAATGGCCTAATTTACTAGTGGTCCCATACCCACTAACATCCTAACAACAATCAATAACCACGGATAACCAAATAAAACAATTTCCATTAAACCAAAAGAATACCAACAACAATAATCCAATAACCAATAACGAAATAGCAAAGTTCCAACATCCTACAATGCTCTATCAACTCAATACTAGCAACCTAACAATAGCTAGACCACAATCAATCAAACCTCTAGAACATCCTCCTCCTCATCGCCTTTGATTCCACGATCACACTTTTCCTTTACCTGCACACCACAAACAACAATTGAGATGCGTAAGTATTATCATAAATACTTAGTGAGGCCGTCCTCTCATCTACTGAGTTATACACACAAGCATATGAGACTCCCAAGTCAACAAACAACAAGAACACAATCAATACATCAAACCAGGAAAAATAAGACTCGGCAGGTACTAGTGTCGACTGATGCTAAATCAGTGTCGACCGATGCTACAGGAACTGGTGTCGACCGATGCTGAAACCGGTGTCGATCGATGCTACTCAAGATGGTGCCGATCGATGCTCCTCAAAAGTGGTATCGATCGATTCCTCCTCTGCAGACACGATCTGCGCGAAACTCAGCGACGAACTCCGATTCCAATCAACGCAATTTCGACCCCAAACTCGTCTAACCATCTCGGAATTCACTAGACATCACAAATACAATGTACCCAAGAAAGCAAACACCACATACAACAAGGAATCACACAAAACAAAGGAGATCTCATGCTTAGATCAACCATGGTCAAGCACTCACCTCAAGAACAGAAGATTGGGGTTGAGAAAACGATGGAATAACACCTCCAGGAGATTCTCCTTCGTTCCCAGCAACAGCTATCACTTCTACAGCCTCAGATCTCTCCAAAATCTCCAAGAACAAGCCCAGAAATCTCAGAAACGTTTTTCTCTCTTTTCTCTCTTTCTTTTCACTCAACGGCGACCAAATGAGACTCTGAAACCCTTAATTCATCCTTAGACGCTTATAACACAATTTAGGGATTTAATTGAACCAAACCGAACCAACCAGCAATTAAATCAAACCTGACCAACCCGGAAAAACATGGTGTCGATCGATGCCCCCAAGGGTGTCGATCGACATCCACACCAAAATTACAAAAACTGGTTCGCGGGTGTTACATTCCTCCTCAACCCATCATCTCTAAACACAATCTAAAGACTAGAACTGATGCAGAGGCGAAAGCGATTCAAAGGATAGATTTGGGAATACTTTCTCCGTGCCCGAAAACTCGTTAACTAGGTTGGGAATACTCTTCCCCGTGTTCGAAAGCTCGTTTATAAAGGAAAAAACTCTCAACTTTATTAATCAATAATTCAATGTCAAAGCTATCGATACATATGATGTTCGATCCCTTTTATAAGGCCAAGATCAAATCTAAAACTAAGGGAAGAGATAAATATTATATATTCTAATCCTAATCCTAAAAATTAAAGAGTATATCCTCTTCCAAAATAAAATATAATATTAACATAAATCCTAATTGAGAGCTATCTAAACATCAACGTCAAGACCGTAGCTTGTTGGGCAAGAAGCACAACACCAAAGCCCAACAATAATGAATCATACGCTACATCAAGAACTAAGTTGCACAGACAAAAAAAACTAATCCATTCCAAGGATCTTGTTGTATATATTTGTTTCATATAGGCTTATTTAGTCTGAACCATAAACTAGGCCTATATTTGTGTGTACCCCAAACATAATTCGAGTTGTGTAGTCTGCAAGGTAAGCTGACATAAGCTCTAGGGTTTCACTACATAAGAAAAGCTAGAGTTAAAG
Source organism: Camelina sativa (assembly GCF_030686135.1). Taxonomy (NCBI): domain Eukaryota; kingdom Viridiplantae; phylum Streptophyta; class Magnoliopsida; order Brassicales; family Brassicaceae; genus Camelina; species Camelina sativa. The sequence goes on along the minus strand of NC_141891.1, from coordinate 9,698,781 downwards.
AAGTAAATATGCACAAGTTGTATTGGACGCACAAAAGAAGCTAGTTATATGATATGTCTATATTTTGCCTCTCCTTAGCATATATTTTTCATGCATTTAGCTATGATAACTCATTGGTTTGCATAATTTTCTATTCATTTCAATACACTTTGCATGTTTAGGTAGTTCTTTCATCATCCTTGCATACATTTTGTATTTCGGAGTATTTCAGGTATTTAAGAAACGTTGGAAGCGCATCGCTCTATCCATCCGCTGCACAAACACTCCCGGAACCGTCTCTCGAGCCAATCTCACAACACTTCCAGGAAGCGTCAACCGAGCCATCTCCGGGAAGCGTCAACCGAGCCATCCGTTCGAGCCGTTCCACTCGAGTGAGATTTATCTTTCGACGTCTTCATAAAAGTTGTAGGGAATTGAGTTATCTTTCCAACACCGTTTATTTCAAGCCAATTGGAGGTGTGGTTCAAGAGTTATCATTGTTTTAGTGGATGCGTATACACCACGCTCGAGCCATGCTCCCCCACCACGCACTCCTGCTTGTCTGATCGAGCCATGCTCCCCCGCCACGCACTCCCGCTTGTCTGATCGAGCCATGCTCCCCCGCCACGCACTCCAGCTTGTTTGATCGAGCCATGCTCCCCCGCCATGCACTCCAGCTTGTTTGATCGAGCCATGCTTCCCCGTCACGCACTCCAGCTTGTCTGATCGAGCCATGCTCCCCCGCCACGCACTCCAGCTTGTTTGATCGAGCCATGCTTCCCCACCACGCACTCCATCTTGTTTGATCGAGCCATGCTCCCCCGCCACGCACTCCAGCTTGTCTGATCGAGCCATGCTCCTCAGCCGTCCATCCGAGCCATGATGACATTACATTCCATTTGACGCGCACGGATTCGATCGCACATGTTGGGAAGAAAAACGTTTGGTTTCACACGCTTCAGGAGATTACCGAACCGACGCTTTACCTTGTCGTTTTAAGTTTTAGGGCCATATTTTCACTATAAATACATTTTGTTAAGTCTTGGTTGAGACATCTTATCTTTTATCTCATATTGTTTTCTTTCCTAGAAGGTTTTAAGCTAGCCACAAAAATACGTTCTAAGACTTGTATTCCGATATCTTTGAGATTTATTCAGATTTTGCATTTGATTCCTTCTACAAAGTTATTCATCTTATTTTTATCTACCTAATAATGCTTGTTTCAATATTTTCTGTGTTTGCATCCTTGACAATGATTTTTGGATCTGAGTAGTGTGGTAGTTCTTGAGGATGGTATAGATTAGGTGGATGATCTTAGGATGTAGACTGTTTAAGCATTGATTGTATGATTCCCTTATGGACTAGAGTTAGAAATACTAGTTTCTCTCTGATCAATTGGAACTAGGTTTTAGATATTTTCGCACCCAAAAGTTGTTCGATGAAATGTCTGACCAACTAGTGCCAGAGACTTACGTTCCTAGCCTAAGAGATTAGTTGTCTAGGATATTTGTTGATGTGAATGAACTTGTTTTTTCATGCCATGCTTGATCATGTTTCTCTAGCGAGAGCTAGGTTTGGAAGTGGTTGAGTTTGAGTAGCTAAGAAGTGTTGTTCATTTTGTTTAGGAATGGTTTGCTTGTGGCATGTTAAACACTCTATAGACTAGGATACTCCACCGACATCAATTACTCCCATCCTTAGGACTTCTTTCTTTCTGATTTTTATTACATTCCTGAGACTGTTTCTTTTCTTGCTTTTTAGTTTATGCTTAGACTCGTTTCCGTTTTCATTCATTTTAGCTTCTCGTCATGCATTCTCGTTTCTAGTTCTGTGACTCATTTCCGTTTTGCATTTTGACTGTTCTGGGATTGTTAGATAAAAACACTCTCTTTGAATTGGCTTGACTTGTGATTTCTTGATTGCATCTTGAGTGATAGTAAAGATTCCCAATTGGATTGACACCTTAAGTATTACAACTACATAAGGGTAATTGAACCTACTAGGATAGGCACACAAAAATCCTAGTATTAATTTGGCGCCGTTGCCATTTGGGATTTGTTTTGCTACATTTAAGATTAAAAGTTTTGCAAGATTAAGTTCTGTTACACTTATCATTCTGGGTACTGACTTGTTTTGGTTGTCTGCTAGTTTGTCTTGCACCTCAGGCACCTGTTGATTGCAACCTTGCATGCACACCAGATTGAGTGCATCAGAATCTCCTTCCTGTTATCGACGAAAACAATCGGTTGCAACGTCCACGACAAGCTCGTACTTCCGACGATCATCCCGTACCAGTCACTATGGAACAACATAATGAACCACATCTGGGACCGCGAAACATTGGTGTTGGGGATGCACCGAACACTCATACTCAGCGTGCTGGAATCGTCCCTCCCGCCGTGCAGAACAACAACTTCAAAATCAAAAGTGGTCTGATCTCCATGATCCAAGGAAACAAGTTCCACGGGTTACCTATGGAGGATCCACTCGACCACTTGGACGAGTTCGACCATCTGTGCAGTCTCACCAAGATCAACGGCGTGAGTGAGGACGGTTACAAGTTCCGCCTCTTCCCATTCTCCCTGGGAGACAAGGCTCATCAATGGGAGAAAAACCTTCCCAAGGAATCAATCACCACATGGGATGGTTGCAAGAAAGCGTTCTTGGCCAAGTTCTTCTCCAACTCCAGAAAAGCACGTCTCAGGAATATGATTTCTAGCTTTACTCAGAAGAGCTCAGAATCATTCTGTGAAGCCTGGGAGCGTTTCAAGGGTTACCACAGCCAGTGTCTACACCATGGTTTCAGCAACGAGTCACTGCTGAGCACTCTCTACCGTGGTGTACTACCAAAGATACGTATGCTGCTTGACACTGCTTCTAACGGTAATTTCTTGAACAAAGTCGTTGAGGAAGGATGGCAACTGGTTGAGAATCTCGCTCAGTCTAACGGCAACTACAATAAGGACTATGACCACACAGTTCGCGGCGACGCTGGGTCTGAGGAGAAGTACAAGAGGGACCTTAAGTATGTCAATGACAAGCTTGACCGCCTCTTGCTAAGTCAGCAACAGACTGTCCATTTCGTATCTGAGGATGACCCTTTTCAAGTTCAGGATGGGAAGGGTGAGCAGTCTGAAGCAATCAACTACGTCCAGAATCAAGGTGGATACAACAAGGGTTATAACCCCTACAAGACGAACCCCAATTTGTCTTACCGGAGCACCAATGTTGCAAATCCACAAGATCAGGTGTACCCTCCTCAGCAGCAACAACAAGGTCCGCAAAAACCTTTTGTTCATTACAATCAAGGATTCGTGCCTAAGCAACAGTTCCAGTAAAGTTCTCACGCTCCTTCTGGACCACCACCAGGATTTTCACCTCAACAAGTTCAACCTACTCAAGCTCCAGATCAAGAAATGAAGCACATATTGCAACAACTTCTTCAAGGTCAAGCTAGTGGTTCTCTGGATACTGCTAAGAAGTTTGCTGAACTCAGTCAGCGGATGAAATGTTCTTACAATGATCTGAATGTCAAGTTTGAAGCTCTTAACTCCAAGATGAAGTATATGGAAGGCAAGACTGTTTCTACTTCTACCCCAACAACTGGCCAACTACCTGGAAAAGCAGTTCAAAACCCCAAGGACTATGCTACTATGCATGCCATCACCACCCAAGCTGTAGATGTAAGGCTCACTGAGGACACTGAGAGTTTAGATGGGGAGGAATTTCTTCAATATGAAGTTCAGATAAAGGATCCTGTCGAGGTGCTCAAGGATCCAATTAAGTCAGCCAAGCAATATGATCCTGAAGCTACTAAAGAACCCACTGCTCCCAAGGATAAACCTGTGAGATTCATTCCTCCACCATACAAGCCACCTCTACCATTTCCAGTGAGGTTTAAGAAGCAACTTACTGAGAAGCACAAAGCTCTGTTCGAAAACCAAGTCAAGGAGATTGAACTTAGGATGCCTTTGCTTGATGCATTTGCACTTGTGCCTCAATATCAAAAGTTTTTAACTGATTTGGTAACAGAAAGGACCAAAGAAAAGGAGGAGATAGCTAAAGGAGCTCAAGCTAAGGTTTTGGAAGATGAGAGGGTAGTGCATGACATAGGCGGGGTTATTCATGAATGCAAAGCTGTTATTCAGAAGATGATTATCCCAAAGAAGCTAGAGGACCCTGGTTCTTTCACTTTGCCTTGTTCTCTAGGTCCATTGACCTTCAAAAAGTGCCTATGTGACCTTGGTGCTTCAGTAAGCCTCATGCCACTCTCTGTAGCTCAGAGGCTAGGATTCAACGAATACAAGTCATGCAACCTCCGCTTAATATTGGCTGATAGGACTACTAGATTATCTCATGGTCTACTAGAGAACTTGTCCATCAAAATTGGACAAGCTGAGATTCCTACTGATTTTGTGGTGCTGGGAATGGATGAAGAGCCTAAAGATCCACTAATCCTGGGAAGACCTTTCTTAGCTACAGTTGGAGCAGTCATTGATGTCAAGAAAGGGATGATTGATCTCAATCTGGGTAAAAACTTCAAGATGAAGTTTGACATTAAGGATTCTAAGAAGAAACCAACTATTGATGGGCAGACCTTCGTGATTGAAGAGAAAGATCATAAAGCTGGGTTTGACTTCTTTGAGAGTGTGAATGAGGTAGAAACTGAGGTTTTGGTAACCAAAGAGAAAACTCAAAGTGTCACTCGACCATTCTCCAATTCAAGTGCAGTCGTTACCCTCCCTAAGCGTCAACACCTGCTTCCTAAACCTCACCAACCGCAAGAGTCAAGTCCTCCCGCGCTTGACAGTTTGCATGAACTCCAAAATATTCAAATTCTAAGGGATTCAGTGAAAGAGTTAACAGCTATGGTGAAGGAGATGAGTGGGCAAATCAAGAATCTCCAAGGTACAATGAGAAGTTCTCCTCCAAGAAAATTAAGGAAGAGGTTTGGGATAATGAAGAAGAGGTGTTGCAGAGTTCAACCACCACCGTGCGTTCTCAACCATCGTCGACTCGAGCAAGGTTCAACCGACGGCGTGGAATCAGACTCGACCCATCCTGAGAGGTTCATCACTCTGCACTCGTTCGAGCCACGCCTCCGCTGTCACGCTCGAGCCAGTCTCACTCCGCACACGCTCCAACTACTACGCTCGAGCCACTCAAGCCAACACCCGATCGAGCCCCTCTCTCGAGCCACACACGAAGTCTCCATCGAGCGAACTCGTCAGAGAACACTCTCTCCGGTTCCTTCCCCAGCACGTCAATCTTCATATGTGTCACGGGAGCGTCCGCTTTCACCCGCTCCTTCACGCCACTCGTCACATGAGTCCAGGGAGAGAAGGAGACGCGCTTCGCGAGGTTCCAGAGCCTCTTCTAGTCATAGATCAGCGCGTCGTTTTGCAGCTTGAGATGAGCATGAGGTTGAGGTTGAGCAGCAAGTTGAACATCAAGGTGATTATCAGCCTACCGAGGTTGTTGTGTTGGTCTCGGACCATGGCGAATCCAGAGTCGATGACATGCAGTGTGACGAGCAACGGAACATGTATCAGAACACGCAAGCGATTGAGCAGCAAGTCGACCAACCAGCTGAGGTCACTCCTGCGGATCCCAAACAAGGTGAAGGACAAAGTCAATATAACGCTCCTCCCTGGGCGAGCTCCGACTCCTTCTTTTACTATTGAGGTACTCCTACCTTCCCTTTGTATATACCATTTCATTCATCAATTGTTTGTGTTGTGATTCTTCAATCCTCTTGCAAATTTTTCTTACACAATAGACTGTGTAATTTAAGTTTGGGGGAGGGTTTGAGATGATGTATCTGATGTCGTGTTTTGTGATTCTTATTTCAAATTTTTTTGCATCATATCAGGTTTGAGTCTGCATCCATCTATTTGCATAGAAAACCCATAAAGATTTGAAAAAATTTAGAAAATTTCCACAAAAACAGAGTGTTCATGTAGTTTGCACCTGCATATTAGGATTGAGTCTAGGTTTATTCATATAGGGTTGTTACATTTAGCATAAGGGTTGATGATGATTGTAACCTTGTTAGCATTTTGGATTCAATAGGATAGGATCAAGGCCTTTGTTCTTAGTTCTTTGATGCTTGTTGATTGAACTTGAAAATTTAAGATTGAAGCATGTTTTGAATTGATATCATTTCCTATCTACCTGAACCTAATCCTGACTTGCAATTATCCTGTTATGCATTGAAGTTGAACTCATGGATACCATATACATATTTGGATTGTCTTTCACATTTTTACCACCCTTGTCAATCCAAGTAGCTGATTCCCATCTTTGAAACAGTTCCCCGCACCCTTAACCAACCGTTCTTTCAAGCCAATTGTATTCTTGAGTGTCAGGCATTTTTCCGAGTTGAGCTTGTTAGAAAGTGTTAGTTTCTAACCGACAAGAGTAGGATCATGTGTAGTTCTAGTTCACGTTATCCGGACTAGTAGGACTAGGTGAGAACTCGATTTTGGGTATTAGGTATGGATTTATGCAGAAAAGTGAAGTGTAAAAAGAAAGTAAAGGGTAGAAAGTCTTTAGGAAGGGGATGTGCTTTCAAGGTTTACAAGTCTAGTAAAGGATTTGGGTTGAGCAAAATAATGAGTTATTGGTTCTGGGCATAAAACAAAAAGATTAGACAAAGAAAAGAAAGTAAAATGTTTAAGATGTCTAGATTCCTTAGAAGAAATGAAAAAAAACCTTACTGATAATAAAGATTTCCCAATCCGCTAGAATGATAAGAAGTGAACTCCTCCTAAGACCAAGTGTAAAGAATGAAAGAATGGGTTTGAGACAATGTTTGTGATGAAGGGTAGAACCAACTTCGGTTTGAAACGTTCTTTGGGTAGACAGGGCGCTGCTCTTGTATGTATCAGTTGGTTTCAACCTTTAGCCTTCTCTTAAGCTCAACTCCTTTTCGTGAGAGAACCTTGTTCTGAATTGATGAAACCACTTGAGAAGGAGACCATCTAAGTCTCTAACCTTTTACCCTAGCCAAATGAGTTCAACGACATTGCTTAGCTCGATTCACGGTTCTCTGTTAATGAATGTTAAAGGGAATGATTGATAGGATTGCATGTGTAGAAAAAATATAGAGTTCCTTCACCATGCATCATAGAACTAAAAACAAGGACCTTGATTCTAACTATTTTATTTAGCATGTTTTAGGTTCTGAGACCCCATCTTCATACATCTCTTCCAGACTCTGTTCTTGATTGTTTGCTTGAGGGCAAGCAAAGAGTAAGTTTGGGGAAGTTGATATGTCTATATTTTGCCTCTCCTTAGCATATATTTATCATGCATTTAGCTAGGATAACTTATTGGTTTGCATCATTTTCTAGTCCTTTCTATACACTTTGCATGTTTAGGTAGTTCTTGCATCATCCTTGCATACATTGTGTATTTCGGAGTATTTCAGGTACTAAGGAGACGTTGGAAGCGCATCGCTCGACCCATCCGCTGCACAACACTCCCGGAACCGTCTTTCGAGCCAATCTCACAACACTTCCAGGAAGCGTCAACTGAGCCATCTCCGGGAAGCATCAACCGAGCCATCCATTCGAGCCGTTCCACTTGAGTGGGATTTAGCTTTTGACGTCTTCATCAAAGTTGTAGGGAAATTGAGTTATCTTTCCAACACCGTTTATTTCAAGCCAATCGGAGGTGTGGTTCAAGAGTTATCATTGTTTTAGTGGATGCGTATACACCACGCTCGAGCCATGCTCCCCCGCCACGCACTCCAGCTTATCTGATCGAGCCATGCTCCCCCGCCTCGCACTCCAGCTTGTCTGATCGAGCCATGCTCCCCCGCCACGCACTCCAGCTTGTCTTATCGAGCCATGCTCCCCCGCCACGCACTCCAGCTTGTTTGATCGAGCCATGCTCCCCCGTCACGCACTCCAGCTTGTCTGATCGAGCCATGCTCCCCCGCCACGCACTCCAGCTTGTTTGATCGAGCCATGCTTGCCCCACCACGCACTCCATCTTGTTTGATCGAGCCATGCTCCCCCGCCACGCACTCCAGCTTGTCTGATCGAGCCATGCTCCTCAGCCGTCCGTCTGAGCCATGATGACACTGCATTCCATTCGACGCGCACAGACTCGATCGCACATGTCGGGAAGAAAAATGTTTGGTTTCACACGCTTCAGGAGATTACCGAACCGACGCTTTACCTTGTCGTTTTAAGTTTTAGGGCTTTCCATATTCTCACAAAAAAACATTTTGTTAAGTCTTGGTTGAGACATCTTATCTTTTATCCCGTATTGTTTTCTTTCCTAGAAGGTTTTAAGCTAGCCACAAAAATACGTTCTGAGACTTGTATTCCGATATCTTTGAAATTTATTCAGATTTTGCATTTGATTCCTTCTACAAAGTTGTTCATCTTATTTTTATCTACCTAATAATGCTTGTTTCAATGTTTTCTGTGTTTGCATCCTTGACGATGATTTTTAGATCTGCGTAGTGTGGTAGTTCTTGAGGATGAGATAGATTAGGTGGATGATCTTAGGATGTAGACTGTTTAAGCGTTGATTGTATGATTCCCTTCTGGACTAGAGTTAGAAATACTAGTTTCTCTCTGATCAATTGGAACTAGGTTTTAGATATTTCCGCACCCAAAAGGTGTTCGATGTAATGTCTGACCAGCTAGTGCTAGAGACTTACATTCCTAGCCTAAGAGATTAGTTGTCTAGGATGTTTGTTGACGTGAATGAACTTGTTTTTTCATGCCATGCTTGATCATGTTTCTCTAGCGAGAGCTAGGTTTGGAAGTGGTTGAGTTTGAGTAGCTTCTGTCAAGAGATTGGATTAGCTAAGAAGTGATGTTCATTGTTTAGGAATGGTTTGCTTGTGGCATGTTAAACACTCTATAGACTAGGATACTCCACTGACATCAATTACTCCCATCCTTAGGACTTCTTTATTTCTGATTTTTATTACATTCCTGAGACTGTTTTGTTTCTTGCTTTTTAGTTCATGCTTAGACTCGTTTCCGTTTTCATTCATTTTAGCTTCTCGTCATGCATTCTCGTTTCTAGTTCTGTGACTCATTTCTGTTTTGCATTTTGACTGTTTTAGGATTGTTAGATAAAAACACTCTCTTTAAATTGGCTTGACTTGTGATTTTTTGATTGCATCTCAGTTGTTAGTAAAGTTTCCCAACTGGATTGACACCTTAAATATTACAACTGCATAAGGTTAATTGAACCTGCTAGGAGATACAAAAATCTTAGTATCATTGTACGCTATTGGCAGCTGTAGGACACAACGCAGGGCACTGTGCAGGGCAGATGCAAGAGCACATGACTCAATGAAGAGAGCATGCGCATGGCATCATACATAGAGCTTGAAGTAGTGCACAACCATGATAAAGGAGTAGAAGTTTGGCTGGGGTCTAAGGTCATAGAGCCGGAAATAACCTAGTCTAAGTTTAAGGTGTCTTCAAGACACTCTGATGAGAGATGAAGGTGGAGCTGCTTTTTTGGGGTTCTGGAGGTGTTTCAGGGTTATACATGGAGAGGAGAGCTGAACGAAAGACAGAGAGAGAGGAAGAATAAAAGCATCTATTATGTGTTTTCTTATTCAGGTTTCTTTGTAGTTACATTATCACAGAGTGTGCATTATTTGTAACCTAAACTTAATGAGTAATGACTAAACAATATAACTGTTCTGTTAAATAATACAATTTTTTTTCTTTTGTTAACTCAGAGTAAATCCCCAGACCTATGGAGGGGTCTGAGACTAATCTCTGGAGGAGGGATATCCCACGTGTAGGATCCCTCCAGATTTGCAAATGGGTCGTAAGAATTGGGTTCATACCCATATGGCCAAAGGGATAAAGTTGAGCAATTCTGCGTTTGGGAAGAATCGATCTCTGGTCTAGTCCAATAGGACGACTTTTCCACCAAGGCTATAACCAATAGCCCACCACCTCGTGGTTATAATAATACAATTTCTTGCAAGTCCACGACAACGGTATCATATAGCCGGCCGTGCTTTTAGGAGTTAGGATACAAGTAACGTCAACTTGAGTTCTTACCCAAATGAAAGAAGAGACCAATGAAAGAAACATTAGTATATATCAGTTTTTAAGGAATAAAAAAGGAATCAGAATATTATTGTTATGAAGCACCATTTTGCTTCCGTACTAGACGGCAGCCGAGTAATAAACAAGTAAACGATTAAAAGTCAAAACAGTAAAAGTCTTGCAGGGAAACAACTTGTCATTTTGCAATCGACCAAATGCTCTAGCAAATCAACAGTAACTACAACATTTTATATTCTACATCTTTACTTGGTGAGTTTGATCCCATTGCCCACAGCGTGGGTCTGACTTAATAATAGTAGCCAGTTGATTTGAGGAAACAACGCGCTACTTTCACGCGTTTTGTAAGGCTTACGTACGGTCCTGGCTTGCATTTAAACTCCAAGTCTCCAATATGTTGTAAAATATATCTTATTTAGAAAAGTATTAGAAATTGCTAGACGTCATGGTGATCCACCACCTAGCACCTAGCACCTAAAATGCATAGTCAATGTAAAGTGATTTAAACGTTTACTATAAAAAACCATTATAAATATGACATTGTAGATAAAATTATTCAAAATATCTATTAAAATAAAAAATAAATTGTAAACAAAACTTAGACAACATTAATATTGTTTATTTAATTCATATCAAATAGCATATGAACTTTTATATATTAAAGACAAATACTATCAACACAAGTTGGAATTTTAGTACCATACTAGAAAGAAATAAAATTCAAGAGGAAACCGAAACTGCAAAGAAATTTTAGTATAATGTATAAACGCAAGTTGGGTGTTTACTTTGACCGAACTGACTTCTCAGTCGCCACGACCGATCCTCAATCCTCATCCTGTGATTCATTTAGAAAACTGCGAGCTTCATGATCTGAAACAAAAATCGAGGAAACCGAAACATGTCTTCTTGGGCTTCTTTCATATTGCTTTTCCTTTTCTCCTTCCTCAGAAGCTTCAGAGTTTCTGCTAAAAATCCTACTTACACATACCATGTCTGTCCGAACACGACAACTTTCCTAAGAAACAGCACTTACTCAACCAATCTAAGAATCCTTTTTTCATCTCTCTCTTCTCCCAACGCCTCTTACTCCACTGGATTCCAGAACGCTACCACAGGACAAGACCCTGACAGGGTCACTGGACTTTTCCTTTGTCGGGGAGACGTTTCGCCTGAATTTTGCCGTAGCTGCGTCCTCTTTTCTATCAACGAAACCTTCATTCGGTGTTCGAATGCGAAAGAAACGGTGCTCTATTACGAGGAGTGTATGCTCAGATACTCTCATCGGAATATTTTATCGACCCTTAACCTCGATAATGGATTTCGGAAAATGGACAGCAATGATTTTTCATCTAACGTTAAACTAGCAGGGCAATTCCAAGAGTTGGTTTCGTCCACGCTGAACCAAGCTGCCGCAGAAGCAGCCAACAGTTCTAGAAAGTTCTATACGAAAAAGGCCAACTGGAGTTCACTTGAGACATTGTATACCCTGGTTCAGTGCACTCCTGATCTGACCAAAGTACAATGTTTGCGTTGCTTGCAAGAATGCATTAACGAAATGTATATTTCCAGAATTGGGGGAAGACTTCTTTGGCCGAGTTGTAACTCAAGGTACGAGCTCTATCCGTTCTACAACGAAACCGCCATTGGAATACCACCACCACCGCTGCCACATGTGTCTACTCCTCCTTTGTCCTCTCCTGCCCGAACTGGTGAACTATTTCTTCTTACTCTTTTTTTTCTCTTTCCCTGAGATCTCCAAATTAGGGGAACTTTCTATTTTTTTGTTTCTATTATTATTACTATTATTGAAGTATTTCAAAACAAGTTAAATTAAATTCCAAATTTAGTATTATATATTATAAAATCATTTAAAAATATATGCTAAATAATAGGATTAAAAATTATCTCAAAAGAAGAAAATAATAAGTAGGGCTAAAACTTCATAAATGTTAAATATATATAACTGTGAGTTTAAAAACCACAACCATCAAAAACCTATAATAAAAAATAATATGGTAAAAAGTTTCAACTCTAGTTAAAAATATTAAATTAAAAGTCATAATGAATCAAGGCAACTCTACTTATAATTTATATGTGTTATAAGTATAAGATATTGTATGTAAAGTTATTGTAAAGAGTAACAAACATCATAACATTTATTAATATTTATTTTACTCACAAACAGATATTATGACGAAGTGAGCCTAAGTAAAAATATCAAACAAACGACTATAATAAGTAAACGCAATTTCTGATAAAATAATTTTAAAAATAAAATAAATTTTATCTTGAATGAAAATTTATCAACTAATAATTATAATAAAAATACATAACCTCTAAAAATAATTGTTTAAAAACACATATTTTAAACTTACATAATTAAAGTTGATTAAACTTCTATATTACTATAAATATTTTTCAAATCTTTAGTTAGATTATAGAATAATGTTGGAAATATTAAAATTCATATTATTTAGATTCAGCATGAAACGGAAAATTTGTGTTAGCGAATAATGATTCATTGATTTGTTAGTTATCTAAGAAGAGACAAATATATATGTATATATATATAGTTCAAAAGACATAAATATTTATATAAACATAACTATTGGAACAAAAAGTAATAAGATATGATGAAAAGACATAACTCTACAACAAATAAAAGTAACCATATGATTTTCTTTTATAATAAAAGACACAACTCTACAATGAACTGGCATAACCAAATAAGTTTTTTCAAAAAAAAACTATTTAATGAAAATGTACGATGAAAATCGCAACTGTTACTGGCATTTATTCAGATTGTTATTCTGATATAGATTTTTATTGTAAAAGACATAACTTTACAATAAACAGACACAACCGTATGATTTGTTGTTCAAAATAAATATATTTTATAGATATTTTATGGTAAAAGACACAACTATACAATGACAGACTCAACTGTATGATTTTTAAAAAATAAATATAAAAAATTATTAAACGAAAATGTCTTCCCTTTATATTGAAGTGACTAATCAGAATTATTATTTTACTTCTAACATTTGAAATTTTATCTGGAAAAGAATACCATTTAAAATGATTCATTTCACGTTTACTACAATTAAAGCGTCCAACACAAATGAAAAATATACAAGATAGCCATTTAGCTTGAGGATATCTTTTCAGATCTCGACTTTGTAATGTTAATGCAGAATCCAAATTCCGATGTATATAACCCATATAAACTGCTTTTAAATAGAAGACATCTTTATTATCATATTAAAAATTTGAATCCAAAAACTCACTATATAATCCATTTAACTCTTGGAAGAAAACTCTAGGTATTTTCATTAAATTTTTTTATTTAAAATTAACTAAAATTTGTAAATTAAATTTATCATTCCAAAAATCTTTTGTTAAATTAAGAATTGAAGGAATTTCTTTACTTTTAAAAGAATGAATGCTAGAGAATAATTTAGAAAAGATGTAAAAATTATTGAGATTGAAGTTTTATATTATTTTGTGTCATGGTAAAAAAAATGAAAACAGTTTAACCAAACAAATATATATATAGTTTCAAAAGATACGAAAATTTGAATAAACACAACTCTACAATGAGCAGTTGCAATTTTACAAAAAAAAAAAAACCCCGTTAGTATGAACAATCGCAACATTTCGTAAAACACACAATTAGAATTTGCTACAAAATTTTTGAAAAAATTATCCAAAAAATACGATTGAAGAAACACAGCTTTTGGTAGTATTTATTCAGATTGCTATTATTTTAATTCATATGATATATTTGGATTTTGGAACGCAGAGGAAAGTGGCAATTCAAGTGTCTTACTGGTAGTCATTGTTGTGCCTATTATAGTGGTTATTCTGCTTTTCATAGCTGGTTATAGTTTCCATGCAAAGAGGGCAAAGAAGACGTATAACACAACACCTGCTTTTGATGGTAGAGGTTCAAGTGATTTAACAACCTTGTTTGGGTCTAATTAAAACATTCATCAACCTCTTTTTCTGATTCGTAAGACTTTTATTGTGCAACAGGAGATGATATAACAACCGTAGACACACTGCAGCTCGATTATAAAAAAATTCAATCTGCCACAAATGGATTTTCAGAGAGAAATAAGATTGGCCAAGGTGGATTTGGTGAGGTTTACAAGGTAACTATGTCTGAGGCTGTGCATTTTTATTGAATTTTGTTGCCAGCACATTTGGATAACGAGATGATGCTGATAAAAATGGGCAGGGTACATTTTCAAATGGGACTGAAGTTGCGGTGAAGAGACTATCGAAAACTTCAGGACAAGGTGAAACAGAGTTCAAGAACGAGGTTGTTGTCGTGGCAAAGCTTCAGCATCGAAACTTGGTAAAGCTTCAAGGATTTTGTCTAAAAGGTGAAGAAAGAATATTGGTCTACGAGTATGTGCCTAACAAAAGCCTTGATTACATCATCTTCGGTCAGTACACTTCATGCTTTGTTTTAATGATTCACTGGTCAAATTCTGAAAATTGAGGCTGCAAACAGTTAGAGGTAACTGTAATTTATGGATTTGCACAGAACCTACAAAGAAAGGTCAACTAGACTGGACTCTACGATTCAAGATCATTACTGGCATTGCTAGAGGAATTCTCTATCTTCATCAAGATTCAAGGCTCACAATCATACACCGTGATCTCAAAGCGAGTAACATTCTCCTCGATGCGGATATGAATCCAAAAATTGCTGATTTTGGAATGGCAAGGATCTTTGGAATGGACCAAACCCAAGATAAGACAAGCAAAGTAGTTGGTACGCTGTAAGTCTTCCCACTGACTAGTAGATGTTTCTTGAACATTATTTGGCCAATATATCAAAGTTTTGTCATGGATTCCAGCGGTTACATGTCTCCTGAATATGCAATGCGTGGCCATTTCTCAATGAAATCAGATGTCTATAGCTTTGGAGTGTTAGTTCTCGAGATTATAAGTGGTAGAAGGAATAACAGCTTCTACGAGACAGACAACGTACAAGACTTGGTGGCATATGTAAGTTCCAAGGAAACCATGCTTACAATAAGTAATAGTTGTAAAAACTGATCGGTTGGTTGATATTCTAGGCTTGGAGGCTTTGGAATAACGGAACAACGTTAAACCTCGTGGATCCAATTATTGCAGATAGTTGTGAGAAGAGTAAAGTTATTCGATGCATCCATATCGGTCTTTTATGTGTTGAAGAAGATCCTGTAGACCGCCCAACCTTGTCATCCATTTTCACGATGCTCACTAATACCGTGACATTACCAGTACCTCGGAGACCAGGGTTTTTCGTTCAGAGTAGACACCAAATGACGCCGCTTGATGATGCATAGATCAACTATTGGTTTTTCGATTGGTTTCATGATTTTTATATTTCATTAATAATTTCTTGTTATTCAATTCTTTTTATGTTTTAGTGGTTCTATATTTTAAATAAAATCTGTTTTAATTGAGATATCAATTTTTTACAATTTTAAACATATACCCATAAATATCCATTATAACAAAAATTTTAACAATTAAAAGCTTTTACTCCCTCTAGTTTTTTTAGTTGTCATTCTAGAGTAAAAATTTTGTTTTTCAATACGTATCGTTTTAGGTTTCCAATGCATAATTTTGGTAAAAATACTAATTTTATCCCAACTATTTTAATGTTTTGACCAATAAAAAATTAGAAAATGTATTAAAGAAGGGGTATAATAGAACATTGATCTATTTTTTTAATTTGTGTGCAAAGCTCTAGAACGACAAGTAAAAAAACCTGGAAGGAGTATCAATTTAAAGTCATATATTTTCCATCTTTTAATTTTTTTTTTAATTACTAAGAGGTTCCAGGCATAGACATGTACATTCCCTCAGACCAGAGACCAGAGCATTTTATATAGTTCCCTTCCAAGCGCTATCCTTCGAACCATCTAGACTTTGCCAGAGAGTCTATCTCATGTAAAATAAAATAAAAATATAAAAAATGCAATATGACATGTTGTCATGACTTTTAAGTTTGTAAAATTTAGATAAATTATATATATCTAATCATAACTCTTGCGACGAAGAATTTAGGTCAACTTTCATAATTTAAAAAATTTAATATATGTGGCCGTGTAATCTTTAGAAAATAGTAACTACGTAGAAATTTAATACTGCATATTATTTTTGAATCATAAGATTGATTTGCATTTTTTAGAAATGAAGGGTTAAATTTCAAAATATGGCAACTTTAAATGTTTATTTGCGAAAACCTTAATTTCAACAAAATTTCTAAATTTTTAAAAACTTTAAAAAAAAAATCTCTAGAGGTGGAATATATATATTCCGGATGGAGAAACAATGACCAAGTTGTGAGTTTGGATCAACAAGTACGTAGATCATTGATAAAACAATTAATGTACTTTAAAATTCCATGTTAACTTCAACATGGAATTTTCCCACAAACTTTTTATGTTGTTTAAGAAATTGGATCTGCCAATACTTAAAGAACATATTTTTCCACTAAAATACCTAAAATGACAATACATTAGACGAAAACATTGTTTGCTTGGACTTTATGACCATGATTGTCTTCACTTTTTTTTGGTTGTGGTTGATTTGACTAGTAACATTAACTAAATATTTAGTGTTTTCACAGGAAATAAACCAAGTCACTATTTTGGAATGATTCTTTTCGACGTCGGTCGAAAGCTTTATTTAATTGTAGAACATTCAACTATGGTCCACTCATTGAGGGAAAAAAAATATACCCTAATACCTCTGAATTTTTGTATATTTTTCTTTAAAAAAAAAAAAAAATCGTAGACAATATTAAATCTCCTCTACAAAAATAAAAGGACTATTTAGAGGTCCATGAACTTTGAACTTTGAACTTCGAACTTTACTCTCATAAATGTTGCACTTGATGTAAACAAGGTTTTCTTGCTGGATAAACTTTACATTCATTCAAAAAAATAAAAGGACAATTTATACCATTCATATTTTCATTTTCATAATCTAACTATAATATATATTTTTTGACAAACAAAAATCATAATATATATATATATATATATATTATATTTTCTGTTACAATGATCTAAGTATTTTCATAAAAACATGTATATATATAGAGGGTTATTACTTATTAATAGATGGATTAATGCAGACTTTTTTTTTCCAATAAAATGTAAAATTATTCGAACGTTTAGAGAGTGCAGCTTTTCCCAAATTAAATCAGTTTACAATTTTAAAGAGAGAAAAAATAAAATCAAAGAATAATAGTGAGGAAGCCCATGCTTTTAGTTACTTGCAAGCCAAGTTCACAGACAGTTATCAAACTTGGCATCTCTTTGTAGCTGAATGGAGTAGGCCTAGAATGGAGTAAATCCGGTTGCGAATCTGCTGGTCGAGTCACTTAGTAAGCTGCTGCGCTGGGAGAGGGGTTTCTCCTTGCCGCCTACCGTTTCTCTCCCCCATAAAGAATGTATAGAAAGCTGAAAAATGTATCTTACCAGAAACAATCGATCATGTCCAAGGGAGTTATCCGTTAGCAGGCTGATAATATGATGCCATACCGTGGTATAGCGCGTCATGAAGAGCTTCGCAGTGAGGCCAGACCAAACTTCCCGTGAATAACGACAGGAGAAGAATAGGTGATTATGAGTTTCAAGATTTTGTTGACACAGCACACAAACTGTGTTTGCTATGACATTCCATCTTAACATTCGTTCCCCAGTCTATGAATGCAGAATTTTTCAAATAAAAGAAATGGAGATTCTTTTGTTATTTTGTATCATGGATTTTTATATTCACAATCTCAAATGAAATTTAATGTGTTGGTTTCATGATATTAAATTCAACTTAATAATTTTCTTTTTGTCAACAAAGTACAAGATAACTCAAACGAGTCAGTTGGAAGAAAAATCGTTTACATAGGTAATTTAATGTGAATCTACTCGAGCATGACGTGCCAGCTTGTCCACTTTACCATTTTGCGATTAAGGGATGAGAACTAGAGTAAAGTAGAGAAAATCATCCTTATCAACTCAAAACTTCTTGTTATTCGAAATTTTTAGTTTTCGGTGATTTAGTTTTTGTTGAGATGTCATTGTTTTACAATTTTATTCATACACACACAAGTTTGAGAAATGCACGAGTATCCCTTAATTATAACTAAGCTTTCTAATAAAAACCTCTACAAATTTAATAACTCTCTAAACTTTGAAAACCAAGCTTCCATTAAACTCTTGTCTTTTAGAGGTGGAGAAATACTTATCAACTTTTGGGTTTGGCTGAAGAAGTGATTATGTAAATATAATCATTTAATCAAATAACTAATTTTTTCGTTCAAATTCAACTTAATTTTAACATGATTTCCCCAAAAAAAATATGCTGTTTAATAAAAATGAAGTAAAAAAATCGTTTACTTTGACTTTTTGACTTCGTACTTATGGTCGTCACAAACCATCGTCTACTTCACGTTAGTCAGAGAGAAAAGAAAACTATTCAGTTTATAAATGAGAGCTCCATCATGTGAAACTCAAATCTGAAGGAAGTCGAACCATGTCTTCTTTGGTATCTTTCATCTGCCTTTTCCTGTTCTCATTTCTCACTAGCTTCAGAGCTTCTGCTCAAAATCCTATTTACCTAGGTCGTTTTTGTCCAAATACGACAACGTATTCAAGGAACAGCACTTACTTCACCAATCTCAAAACCCTTTTGTCCTCTCTCTCTTCCCGTAACGCCTCTTACTCCACCGGATTCCAAAACGCCACGTGGGGACAATCCCCCAACAGGGTCACCGGAATTTTCCTTTGCCGCGGAGATTGTTCGCCGGAAGTATGTCGTAGCTGCGTCACCTTTGCCGTTAACGAAACCTTAACTCGGTGTCCGTATGAGAGAGAGGTCGTGCTGTATTACGATCAGTGTATGCTCAGATACTCTCACAGGAATATTCTATCGACCCTTACGTACGACGGACATCTTTTCATGCAAAACATGAATAATATTTCTTCTAATCAAAATCAAATAGAACTGTTCATAGCTACGGTGTCCTCCTCGATGAACCGAGCTGCCACCGAAGCAGTCAAAAGTTCTAGAAATTTTTATACGATAAAGACGGAATTGACCAAATTTCAGACTTTTTACGGGCTGCTTCAGTGCACTCCTGATCTAACAAGACAGGACTGCATGAGCTGTTTGCTACATTCGGTCGGCGGAATGTCTCTTTACCGAATTGGAGCAAGACTTCTTTATCCGAGTTGTAATGCAAGGTACGAGCTTTATGCGTTTTACAACGAAACCGGCATTAAAACACCATCACCACCACCACTACCATCATCACCACCGCTACAGTCGCCTGTGTCTACTCCTCCGGTGATATCTCCTTCACTACCTGGTAAACACTTTTTACTACCTCTGTTTTTTTTGCCCTGTTTTTTTGGAAATAGCACCAAAACAGAAAGTTTCGTTTTTTTAACATAATTTGGACTAAGCAAATGATGTTTGGAAAGCAGGGAAAGGTGGGAATTCAAATATGTTAGTGGTAGCCATTGTTGTGCTTATTATAGTGGCTGTTCTGCTTTTCATAGCTGGTTATTGTTTCCTTGCAAAAAGGGCTAAGAAGGTTTATGACACAGCGCCTGCATCTGAGGGTAAAGGTAAAATAAACAATCTTAATTTGGTTTGATTAACTTCATTCATAAGTATATTTTTCCTGATTACTAACTCTTTTATTCTGCGTCAGTAGATGATATAACAACCATAGAGTCGTTGCAACTTGATTATAGAACAGTTCAAGCTGCAACAAATGATTATTCAGAGAATAATAAGATTGGTCGAGGTGGATTTGGTGAGGTTTACAAGGTATACTATAAAATTACTATTAGTTCTCTACTTGCTCCTGAGGTATTTGTACTTTTTGTTGCAACACAGTGGATAACGTGATTATGGTGATAACTGATAAAAACATGGATAGGGTACACTTTCGAATGGGACTGATGTTGCGGTGAAGAGATTATCAAAATCATCAGGACAAGGTGAAACAGAGTTCAAGAACGAGGTTGTTGTTGTTGCAAAGCTTCAGCACAGAAATTTGGTTAGGCTTCTAGGGTTTTCGCTACAAGGAGAAGAAAGGATATTGGTGTACGAGTATATGCCCAACAAAAGCCTTGATTACTTCCTCTTTGGTCAGTTGCATTTTATTTCTTTGTTTCAATGATTTTTTAAGCCATCTTAGGAAATTGGGGTTGTAAATCTTAAGATTTATATGTAATTCATGGATGTGCACAGACCCTTCAAAGCAGATTCAGCTGGACTGGACTCGCCGATACAATATCATTGGAGGAGTTGTTCGGGGAATTCTTTATCTCCATCAAGATTCTCGGCTCACAATCATACACCGTGACCTAAAAGCAAGTAACATTCTCCTAGATGCGGATATAAATCCCAAAATTGCGGATTTTGGAATGGCTAGGATCTTCGGATTGGACCAAACCCAAGAGAACACAAGCAGAATAGTTGGTACCTTGTAAGTCTTCCACCTAAATTCTCACAAGTTGAATTTTGTTGAACATTATCTTGTCAACATACGTACTAAAGCTCTCTTATTGATTCCAGCGGTTACATGTCTCCTGAATATGCGTTGCATGGCCAGTTCTCAATGAAATCTGATGTCTATAGCTTTGGAGTGTTAGTTCTTGAGATTATAAGCGGTAGGAAGAATAGCAACTTTGACGAGACAAGCAACTCACAAGACTTGGTCACACATGTAAGTTTTTAAAGGCAATCAATATTTACCTCTCCTACAATGAGGAATGTTAGCTAGAACTGATTGATAAATTGATATTCTAGGCTTGGAGGCTCTGGAGTAACGGAACAGCATTAGACCTTGTGGATCAAGTTATATTAGATAACTGCCAGAAGAGTGAAGTGGTTCGATGCATCCATATCAGTCTTTTATGTGTTCAAAACGATCCGGTACAACGTCCGACAATGTCAACCATTTGTGTGATGCTCACTAGTAATACTATCACTTTACCAGTGCCTCAACAACCAGGGTTTTCCATTCAAAGTAGACCCGAAAAGGACCCGCTTGATTCAGATCAATCTACGTCGACCAAGTCAGATCCAGTATATGTTGATGATGCATCGATCACTTATATATATCCTCCTTGAATATGGTGTTAGCCTTCGAGCTTGGATTAACTGGCATTACTGAAATCAAGTTTAAGCATGTATTTATTACATATTTGATACTTCTATAGGCGATCAACCTTGTTTATTGTTTAGTTCTAATTTGTTGTTTGTTACAACAATTTGTAATTTGGTCTGATTTTTAGTTAAAATAACTTCAAAATCCAAATTTATCATTGTTATATATATACATTTTAAATACAACGAAACAATTTTTAAACTAATCTTCAGTACCACTTTCAACGAGGACATATGGTGAATTGGTGATCGATGTATCCACAATAGACCATGGAACATAAATATTTGCTTTTAATAGATTGTTCTGAATCAAGCGGTCTTTTGCGGGTATACTATTCTTGAAGATATAAAGTCATGGTTCCGTTGTTAAGTCACAGTGAGCATCACAACTTCACAAGTTGAACACAAAAGCACAATATATGCATGCATGGAGCTAATTACTCTCCTGGAAATTATGTACAATAACCAGATCCACGAGTCTAACGATGTCACGACTCACGACAGAGGTAAATGTCACTATGCGTGTTGTTTGTGCTGTAGTTAAGGATACATTTCTTTTTCTTCTTATCTTTACTGGGTCATGACTACTAGACTACAAACGAGTCAAAATTTGAAAACCATCCAGCACGTCAAACTTTTTTTTTCTTTCTTGTTGCGTACTTAATAATCAATACGATTTCTTGAAAGTCAAAGCCAACTACACCAGTAACATCAACTTTAATTGTTATTGAAATGTTAGGCTAAATATGTGAAAGCGATAAGCAGAAAAAAAAAGAAGAGAATTCTAAAATCTGGATGTCAATAAGACAGCACCGTTAAACTTACGTACCAGACAAGTTACAAACGAACAGTTATAAGTTTAAAACATTAGTAATTTCACAACCCTAGCTGAATCAGTTTCTATCCTTCATTCATTGCTTCAGAACCAATCAACACGCTCAACGGAAAAGTACACATCTAAAAATAACCTTTGAATTTCTATTATAGTGCTTTACAATTATTGTGTATTAGATTTTCAGTCATTTCGGAAAACAAAGAACTAAAATATGACTTAGATCATGTTTTAAAAGCAAACTCCACTAAACGCCACATATTCCACATATGATATTTAGATCACTGATCTAATAACTAAAATCATAGCCTTTTTCCATAATTAATTTTTATTTTGTTTGTTGATTAAAAAGACAATCTAGAAAGAAAAAAAATAAGAGAAAAAAAAAATCGTTTACTTTGACTGTTTCACTTTGATTGACTTTATCGTCGTCTACTTTTCACGTTAATCAGCAGTAGTTAGAGAGAAAAGAAAAATTTTCAGTTTATAAATGAGAGAGCTCCATTATGTGAAACTCAAATCTTAAGGAAGTCGAAACATGCCTTCTTTGGTGTCTTTCATCTCCCTTTTCCTTTTCTCATTCCTCACTATCTTCAGAGCTTCTGCTCAAAATCCTTCTTACATATATCACAATTGTCCAAATACGACGACTTACACAAGTAACAGCACTTACTTTACCAATCTCAGAACCGTTTTGTCTTCTCTTTCTTCCCGTAACGCCCCTTACTCCACCGGGTTCCAAAACATCACGGTGGGACAAGCCCCCAACAGGGTCACCGGACTTTTCCTTTGCCGTGGAGATTACTCGCCGGAAGTATGTCGTAGCTGCGTCACCTTTGCCGTCAACGACACCTTAACTCGGTGTCCGAACGAGAGAGAGGTCGTGGTCTATTACGATGAGTGTATGCTCAGATACTCTAACAAGAGTATACTCTCGACCGTTACGTACGAAGGAGGATTAGTCATGATGAACCTTAATAATATTTCTTCTATTCAAAATCAAATAGACGGGTTCATAAGTTTTGTGTCGTCCGCGACGAGGAAAGGTTCCATTGAAGCAGGCAACAGTGAAAGAAGATTCTCTACGGTGAAGACGGCATTGACCGCATACCAGACTTTGTACGGGCTGCTTCAGTGCACTCCTGATCTTAAAAGACAAGACTGCATAGGCTGTTTGCAAAGTTGCATCGATGGAATGGATCTTAAAAGAATTGGAGGAAGACTTTTTTGGCCGAGTTGTAATGTAAGGTACGAACTTTACCCGTTCTACAACGAGAGTGCCATCCAAACACCCCCACCACCACCACCCCCACCACCACCATCACCCCCACCGCTTGAATCTTCGGTGTCTACTCCTCCGATGAAATCACCTTCATCATCTGGTTAACTCTTTCTCCTTCCTCTGTTTTTACTCTGTTTTTGTTTTGTCCTTACGATTGATTTTGTATTTTTTTATACTTCTGTCTACCATTATCTGATCTTAAGCCAATGATCTTTAAAAAGCAGGGAAGGGTGTGAATTCAAAATCAAGGCTTTTGTTAGTGGTAGCCATCGTTGTACCTATTATAGCGGTTGTTCTACTTTCAATAGCTGGTTATTGTTTCCTTGCAAAAAGGAAAAAGAAGACTTATGACGCAGCACCTCCATCTGATTCTGAGGGTAAAGATCTATTAAACAAACTTAATTGGATTATGATTAATGTCATTCATCCGCCTCATTTTTTTTTATTACTGAGACATTTTGTTGTGCAGTAGGAAATGATATAAAAGCCGCAGACTCACTACAGCTAGACTATAGAACAATCCAAACTGCAACAAATAATTTTGCAGAAAGAAATAAGATTGGTAAAGGTGGATTTGGCGTGGTTTACAAGGTAAACTATATTATTATTAGTTCTTGTCACCAATAACGAGATGATGCTGATTAAAATTTTGAAACGGATAGGGTACATTTTCAAATGGGAAAGAAGTTGCGGTGAAGAGATTGTCGAAAAACTCAAGACAAGGTGAAGCCGAGTTCAAGACCGAGGTTGTTGTAGTTGCAAAGCTTCAGCACAGAAATTTGGTTAGGCTTCTAGGGTTTTCGCTACAAGGAGAAGAAAGGATATTGGTGTACGAGTATATGCCAAACAAAAGCCTTGATTATTTACTCTTTGGTCAGTTGCATTTATTGCATTCTTTCAGTGATTCTTTAGCCATTCTTTTAAAGTTAGGGTTACTTATCTTTATTTAACTGTAACTCATGGATGTGCACAGACCCTACAAAGCAAGTTCAGCTGGACTGGACGCAACGATACAAGATCATTGGAGGAATTGCTCGAGGGATTCTATATCTCCATGAAGATTCACAGCTCAAAATTATACACCGTGACCTTAAAGCGAGTAACATTCTCCTAGATGTGGATATAAATCCAAAAATTGCAGATTTTGGAATGGCTAGGATCTTCGGATTGGACCAAACGCAGGATAACACAAGCAGAATAGTTGGCACCTAGTAAGTCTTCCACCTCACGTCTCATAAATTGAGCATTATTTTGTCAACATATATACTAATGTTCTTTTGTTGTGGATTCCAGCGGTTACATGTCTCCTGAATATGCGATGCATGGCCAATTCTCAATGAAATCTGATGTCTATAGCTTTGGCGTGTTAGTTCTTGAGATTATAAGTGGTAGGAAGAATAGCAGCTTCGACGAGGCAGACGGCGGCGCACAAGACTTGCTCACACATGTATGTTTTAAGGCAATCAATATTTAGTACCACTCCTACCTTACATTAAGAAATGTTAGCTAGAACTGATTGATAAATTGATATTCTAGGCTTGGAGGCTCTGGAATAACAAAGCAGCATTAGCCCTCGTGGATCCACTTATAGTAGATAATTGCCAGAATAGTGAAGTGGTTCGATGCATCCATATCGGTCTTTTATGTGTTCAAGAAGATCCTGTAAAGCGTCCAACAATATCAACCATTTTCATGATGCTCACTAGTAATACTGTGACTTTACCACTGCCTCGACAACCAGGGTTTTTCATTCAAGGTAGACCCGAAAAGAACCTGCATGGTTCAGATCAATCTACCACGGACAAGTCAGGGTCTATTGACGATGCATCAATCACTGATTTATATCCTCGCTAAATATGGTGTTAACCTTCAGGCTTAAAGCAAATATATACATATTTCTAGACTTGATCAAGCCTTTTTATTGTTTAGTTTCGATTTGGTTTGTTAAAACCATTTGTAATTTGGTTTGATTTTTAATTAAAGAATAATTAATCTAGTCTCGCTGCTGACATCACCACCGATTCAAAATTTTACCTATGTAAGTGAAAAGTGAATACCTCCAATGATCTTGAACCATGTGATTTGGAAACAGAGGAAAAAACAGAGTACTGTGGCAAAGTGATGTACATGATTTATAATGTGGTGAGATAGACAATGTTAAGACTTTGATAAAACCTTACGTGGTTTGTTTTTAACTCAAAACTGGGAGGGCTTATATCATATACCATGACCACAAAGCATTCTTCTAGATTCTAATATGAGCACAAAATTAGCGATTGTTTATGGTTTGTGAACTGAGTTTGTCTTTTAACGAGGAGCTACAGAAGTAATGGATGCATCATCGATGGAGCAGGGAGCATACTTATGGACGGATGGACCAGCTTGTTCATGCCTATTTCCAAAGAAAAATCCAGGTGGTTTAGGCATTGCTAGGGCGATCAAGCTAGTAGTAAGCATTTGGACGATTGCTGACATGTTTGGACGATCTTGGGTATCTTCTTGGACACATAATAAAGCGATATGGATGCATCTGCTAATTTCGTTTCTTTGATAGTTATCACGAAAAGATGTATCCACAAGCTCTAGTGGAGACCCACTGCTCCATAGTCTCCAAGTCTATCAAACATTTAAACAATTCAAAACATTGGTAACTTCTAAAGTATAACAGAACATATTGAGATTACTAAAACTGTTTACACTCACATATGTAACCAAGTTGCATACACTACCATCCATCTGACGGAGACTGCTGTTCTTCCTCCCACTTATTATCTCAAGAACTAAGACTCCAAAGCTATAGACATCTGATTTCATTGAGAAGTGACCGTACATTGCATACTCCGGGGACATGTAACCACTGAAATCATACATAAAAGTTTTGAGTTAATAGAAGCATGATACAAGCCTATTAAATTAAATTAGATGGAGTAAGCAAAAATTACTAGGTTCCAACTACTCTTCTTGTATTGGCTTCGGTTTGGTCCATTTCAAAAATTCTAGCCATTCCAAAATCTGCAACTTTCGGATTCATGTCAGCGTCCAGTAAGATGTTACCAGCTTTGAGGTCTCGATGTATAATCGTGAGCCGTGAATCTTGGTGAAGATAGAGAATTCCTCTAGCAATGCCTCCTATGATCTTATACCTTCTAGTCCAATTCAGTTGGCTCTGCATTCTAGAGTCTTCACACCCATATAGTAAGAATGTCAAAAAATCATTTTAAACAAAATTATATGTCTATGATAATTAGCATTGGTTTAACATACCAAACAAGAAGTAATCAAGGCTTTTGTTATGCACAAACTCGTAGACAAGTATCTTCTCTTCTCTCTCCAAACAAAATCCGAGAAGCTTCACCAAATTTTTGTGCTGAAGCTTTGCAACAACAACTACTTCGTTCTTGAACTCTTTTTCACCTTGTCCTGATGTTTTTGAAAGTCTCTTCACAGCAACTTGTAAACCATTAGGAAGAGTTCCCTAAAACGATTGGGCACTAAACAGAGTTATCACCTTACGGAAAACTCTCATGCAACTAATTAGGCTGCTGAACGAACAGGTAGTGTACCTCGTAAACTTGTCCGAATCCACCTTGACCGAGTTTGTTACTTTCGGAAAAATTATCTGTCGCAGCTTCAACAACCTTAAAATCAAACTGCAGTGAGCCTGCAGTTGTAATATCATCCCCATCTGCAAGATAAAATGCTCCATAAATAAAAAATTTGAGAAGCAATAACTAGTATCTCTTGGAGTCTTTTACCATCATCCGCAGCTGCTGTTTCATAAGTCTTCTTGGCCCTTTTTGCACGGAAACAATAACAAGCTATGAAAAGCAGAACAGAGATAGCAAGCAGGACAACTACACTTGCTATGATTATTATTGTGGATTTTTTGCCTTTTGGTACGTTAAGTCTTAGATCAGAAATGCTCGGCTGCGGAGGAGGGAGAATAGCTTGACGTACTGGCAATGGAGGAGCTGGTACCAGCGGAGTAAGTGGGGTGTCACCGAAGGAAGGATCAGGATAGTACCTTAAGGTACAAGTCGGCACAAAAATTATTCCTCCTATTGTGTTACGAGGCAATATACCGATGATACGTTGCAGACAACTTAAGCAGCTGTCTCTTGTCAGACCAGGCGTGCACTGAACCATTACATAAACCGTTTGGGACGATGTGATGTACGTCTTCTTAATCGCAAATTTTCTTGGACTTTCAGTTTCAGAAGCCTCCTCTGCAGCTTCGTTCATCAAAGAGAAGAGTACCTTATTGAAGCGATCTGATATGTTTGCCGTAACATCCTGCTGGTTCACCATGAGGATTTCATTTCTTGTTGTAGGAGGATCCAAGAGAATATTCCTGTCAGCGTATCGAAGCATGCAGTCTTCGCATAATATGAAGGCTTCTTTCCCATCTAGACATTGATTCAGAAGTTCGTTAATAGCATAGACGACACAGTCACGGCAGACTTCAGACGAGGCATCTCCACGGCAGAGGTAAAGTGCGAAAACCAAGTCAGGATTCTGACCTAAAACGAGGCTATAGAATCCGGTGGAGAAGGTGTTGCTGGAAGAAAGAGTAGACAAAAGGGTTCGGAGATTGGAGGAGTATGTGCTGTTTTTGAGGTAAGTTTTCCCATTTGTACAACTATAGCCGACGTAGTTAGGGACGGGTTGCTGTACTATCTGTATAGAAGGTTTCAAGCTTGTAAGGAAGGCGAGGAGAAGGAAGAGAGAACCATAAGCAGCCATTATTCTTATTCAGAAGTGATTTTAAATGTATTTATTTGATTGGTCTTTTGATAAATCTGAAGCCAATGAAGAGTGCTGCTCTGTAAAACCAATACGACTTTTTGCATTTGCAGTTCCACGTCAACGCATAAAACCCCAAATTAGTTGTAGTTGACTAGTAACATCAACTTTATATTTTTGTCCTTTCTGAAAGAAAAAAATCAAACCCATGTCTAAAAGTCTAATAACTTTTGCGTTTTAATTTTATTTATTATAAAATGTAAAAATTAAAATCCTAGAGCTTACAGATAAAATTTGTATACTACATATAGATTTTGTAAAAACGAAGATGCAGCCAATATAGAAAAGAACTTCTTTTCTTATTAAGAATCACTTAAACAATCTTACAAGATATGTTTAATCAGATTTACACATAGTCAACACGGCTTGCCACTGACCAATTCTTAATCTAACCAAAATCCCTAAGAACCCTAAAAGTTTTCTCGCTTAGTTCTCTAAAATTCTTCTTTAATGGCCAAACAACATGTTTGTCCAATAAAACAATATATAGAAAACCTCCTATGACCTACTTTCCTATTAAAGGATAAGTCCAAATCTTCTTAATAAATATGATAATAACTTGTTCTTTAATCAAAGAGTCTCTAAAAAATACAGCCACATCACTCGATCTCTGTTACGGTTTCTCTGTGTGAACCTCTTTTCCAGACTCCTACAGACCAGCCTTGTAGCAACCAAAGTCTTCATGCTTTCATTCTCCCCCTTTTTATCTGAATGTGACAACTCAAGCTCCATATGTGAATAGTACTAGAATCTTCCAAAAACATAAGCTTCAGCCACATTCAGCTACAACATCACCATCATCACCAATATCATCATCTCATCATACTCCCCCAGCGTGAGTGCACATTCATATAAAAACAAAGATGAAGACATATATGCAGAGAGACACAACAAGCTTCCTATCATGCCTTGTACCAAAAATAATCCTCATGAGCTTTTACAATGTTCTTAGGTTTAACCTGTGAAACAAAACAATGTTGCAGCACTCCTTGAGAATTCAGCTGAACATGACAAACGGTTTGCTCAACAAATGCAACTGCAGCAGACTGATTCGTATGACCTTGCAACTGTTTAGATGTAGCTAAGACTCCTGATGATTCATCATTCCAATCATTACTATTGGATCTAGTTGATTCAGTTGTGACTTTTTCTTGTACAGGTGGTTCTGCAACATGCTTCTGTAGAACCTCAGGTTCAACTCCAACATCTTCTTCAATGAGTATCTTCGAGAGATTGCAGCATAGGTTGATTTCCTCAGACTCTTTGCAACCTTGATCATACTTTTTCTCATCATTCTCGAAATTTTTATTGTACAAATCCTTTTTAGCCACCCAGACTCTAGAAAAATGAAAGGGATCAATAAAACACTTTCTTGCCATCCAAAGCTCCTTGATCTTGTTCTTAAACTTGTAACAGAAAGATCTCACATGCCCACTTTTACCACAATGAAAGCATTCATAAACCCTTCGTCCTCGCTTGGATTTCGTCCAACCTTTTCGCTCACAAGAAGATATATGTTGATGTCGTGTGTTCCTGGTTTGTGCTACAGGGGCTTCCTGTTGAACCACTTTTCCCAGAATACTTGACTCAGCTTCATGATTTACATTGCTCTTAACGAAGCTTACTGATTTATCACGAGACAACAGCTCAACAGTCTCCTCTTTGTGATAACCCAGACCTTGATGCTGAGATCCTACAATTCCCATAGATAGTATCTCATCAAGCTTTTTGCCACCATTATTCAACATCCTAATCTTCTTGTGATTCTCATTCAGCTCTCTTTCCAGACTTGTTGCTTTTTCTTTTTCCAAACCATACTTTTCTTGAAGTGCCTTCAGTTTCTTTTCTAATACTTCTTTCTCAGAAGAAGGAAGTTCCTCACCAATCAATCCTTCAGAATTATTTTCTTCAAGCATATTGAGTTTGGCTTCCAAACGCAGCTTTTCCTTTATAAGAACCAATTTTTCGTTGCACAATTGGACCCAGTTGTCGTACAAAACACAGTAGCTCTCTTTTGAAATCGACTCTTCACCATCATCATCTGAGCTTTCATCAGCTATATCATCACTCTTAGCACTGTATGCAAAAAGATTCAGCAGTCCTTCTTTTTCATCCCCATCACTCTCTGATTCTGAATCACTAAAGCTAAC
Source organism: Camelina sativa (assembly GCF_030686135.1). Classification (NCBI taxonomy): domain Eukaryota; kingdom Viridiplantae; phylum Streptophyta; class Magnoliopsida; order Brassicales; family Brassicaceae; genus Camelina; species Camelina sativa. The sequence continues at coordinate 9,668,487 of NC_141891.1, read as the reverse complement.
ATATGCCTTATTATTTCCTTTCACCATGTTTGGACATTCAAATTTTAAATGTCCAAGCCCTTTACATTCAAAGCACTTCATCTCCTTTCGCTTAACCATTGGACACTCAGGTTTGTAATGACCAAAACCACAACATTCAAGACACTGAATCTCTTTTCTCCGATCAACTTTTTCTTTCTCAGATCTATTTGGCCTAGAACAAGACCTCTCTGTAGCACTTCGATTCCAGCGAGATAACTCTCGTCCCTGCCCTTTTTCAACTTGCTCTAGAGCTTTCCCAAAGTTCCTGGCCATCAAGGACATGTTATCTTTAATCTCTTTCAGCTGGTCGTTTGTGTCATCTACCTTGAATGCAATCCCTTTGCCATGAATTCTCTGTTCTTCAGCAACCTCCATCTCTTCTGACTTCAACATACCAACCAGATCTTCAAATTTCAAGGTATCCGTGTTTCCAGAGACTCTCATGACAGCTTTGTGTGCTGCATACTTAGATGGGAGACACCTAATTAATTTTTTAACCAACTTGGTATTCTTGTAGGTTTTACCAAGATTCTTAGCTTCATTGGCGATAGAGCTCAATTTAGCACTGAATTGAGAGATTGTCTCATCTGGATCCATCCTTAAGACTTCAAATTGAGAAGCAAGCTGATCCAATCTTGTTCTTTTAACACTCGAATTCCCTTCATGAGACTTCTGCAGAATATCCCAAGCTTCTTTAGCTGACTCACAACCTTGAACAAGCTTAAAATCATCATCGTCAACAGCTCCAAATATTGCATTAAGTGCCCTAGCATTATATTTAGACAAGTTCTTTTCTTCTACCGTCCAGCGTGCCTTAGGTTTAGTGATCTTGTCACCAGCTTCGGTTTTCTCATAGGGAGGTTCCCATCCTTCTTCCACAGCCGTCAAAGCATCCTCACCTAGATTTCGGATCAGCTGAACCATGCGCACCTTCCAGCGACCATAGCCTTGTTCATCCAAGATCACAGCCCTCTGAAGCAACATCAACTCATTACCCGACTGCATCATTATCCCAAGATCTCAACCTGTAGCGAGTATAGAGCTCTCGTCGGTTGACTGCTCTGATACCAATTGTAAAAACGAAGATGCAGCCAATATAGAAAAGAACTTCTTTTCTTATTAAGAATCACTTAAACAATCTTACAAGATATTCTTTTCTTATTAAGAATCACTTAAACAATCTTACAAGATATGTTTAATCAGATTTACACACAGTCAACACGACTTGCCACTGACCAATTCTTAATCTAACCAAAATCCCTAAGAACCCTAAAAGCTTTCTCGCTTAGTTCTCTAAAATTCTTCTTTAACGGTCAAACAACATGTTTGTCCAATAAAACAATATATAGAAAACCTCATATGACCTACTTTCCTATTAAAGGATAAGTCCAAATCTTCTTAATAAATATGATAATAACTTGTTCTTTAATCAAAGAGTCTCTAAAAAATACAGCCACATCACTCGATCTCCGTTACGGTTCTCCGTGTGAACCTCTTTTCCAGACTCCTACAGACCAGTCTTGTAGCAACCAAAGTCTTCATGCTTTCAGATTTGATTCCCATGAATTCAGAAATGAAAGAGATTAAAATCAACTTAATTTAAAATTAGTTTCTTGTATGTGTAATGCGCACAATAATTTTTTTTTTTTTAATTGAAACAACGTTAAAAAATTTGATTGCCAAAAGTTATCGGTTCTGAAATCGATTCGATGTTTGAAAACATAATGTTTAATGGATGGAGGAGACATGCATTCGTCAATCAATCATCGTAGTAACTGTATTAAGTGTGATTTATGCTATTAAATCTTCCAGGTCCATCATCATAGATTCATAGTTGTAACCTAACTCAGTAACTCTTCTACAACATGTTCTAATTCATAATTGTAGCTCTTCTACATCATGTTCTACTAAGTAACAAGTCCGATTTCGAATACAAATCTACATGCCTACATCTGAGTAGTAATTGTATTGTCATGTGTTTAATTTTCTTACATGACTGAAAATTTAAAACGAATTTGATATGAATGTAACCCAGACCGTCAGACCGGTTAATTTACTAAACCGGAAATGTAAGCTGCCCTAAAAAAAATCTTATGCGATCCTCTGTTTTCGCTCAATTTAGCTTATTATGAATTAGGGTTTAGCATTTTGACTCTATTGGTGCTCTTGTGGATTTTTAGATTGTTGATTCGTTTTGTTCTTATTATTTTTTATAGATTAGATCCGTTCCATATTTTTTCGTTTTCTATATATAATGTGGAGGAAATGCGATGATAATAATAGGGAAGCAGCTAGTGGAGTCGTCGTATTTTGTCTTTACTTAGTCTTCTCTGATTGATAGTGTTGCTCTAAATTTTTCCAATCAATCGACGAAATGTCAAATTTTTCTTTTAGCTTGTCTCTATGTTATTTCATCCCAATATATTTTTGGCTTTGTCATTGCAAATCCCTTTATATTGCATCATCTCTCTGCGTATGAGATTATACAACGTGTACTTCTTGGTGCCAGATGACTCATTCATATGATTGCAACAGTACTATCTATACAAGTCCCAGCTTGTTTACGACCCTTGACTCAACAGAAACCGCACATGAGTCAACTTGATTAAGACACAAGGACCAATGGGTCATGGACAACTTGCAATGCAACTTATTTTGACAAAGTCACACAGAGGTCTTGATGTACATAAATATATAATATATGTGTATGTATTTTACGATACGCACTTGCTTGCTATCCTAACCAAAACCCATATCTGAATGATCTTGAAAATGAAACTGAAGAATCTTTTGCCACTCTTCTTGTTTATCCTTGTAGGCTTTCCTGTTGTGTTTGCACCATGCGGGAAAACTGGTTTCTTTAAACCAAATCAGCAGTACGACAAAAACCGTCGCCTTCTCCTCTCTTCTCTTGCTTCTAATGTCTCAGCTCGAGGCGGCTTCTACAATGCTTCGGTTGGACAAGGACCTGATCGGGTGTATGCTGTCGGGATGTGCATCCAAGGTGCTGAACCAAAGGTTTGCTCAAACTGTATCGACCTTGCTTCTATTGAGGTGATTGAGACATGTCCCAACCAGACAGAAGGTCTCGTCTGGCCCGAAAATGGGATTCTTTGTATGGTACGTTACTCCAACCGTTCCTTCTTTGGATCACTTGAGATACAACCAAAATATATCCTCTACAACGTTGAAGATATCAGATCCAATATTAAAGTGTTTGATGGATTGTGGGAGAGCCTAACAAGTCGTATGATAGATAGAGCTACTTCATCGTCATCTGAACGCAAGTACTACGCGGCCGAAGCAGTTCCTTTGACGTCTATCCAGAATATATACGCATTAATGCAATGCACACCGATCATATCTTTAAGGGATTGCAACATCTGTTTAAGTCAAAGTGTCAAAGACTATAAACATTGTTGCCATGGGAAGCAAGGTGGCATTGTTTTCCGTCCCAGCTGCGTTTTCAGGTGGGAAATTTATGCGTTTTCTCAGGCTTTTAACCTTACTTTGGCACCTCCACCTCAACCCCCCAAACCTCTCTCACCTTCGGTAAACACAACCAAAAGAGGTAAGTTGACTACTATTGTCCCATGATTTAAAGAAGGTTTGAAACCATATATATAAAAACATTATATTATGTTTCTTTGTGTTAACGCTATTTCGGGTTTGTGCAGGTGGCGAGTCAATCTCAGCAGGAATCATCGTGGCAATTGTTGTTCCCTCTGTCATCATCTTCTTTGTACTACTTGCTCTAGCAATTTTTATTTGTAGGAGGAGAAAGTCAGACCAAGCTTTTCTTCGCCAAGGTGAATTGTTTTGCACATTTTTTTTTGGGTGCAAGGCAAAAAAACACAAAAGTGATACTACTGCACTGAGGATATGCTTATTGTGTTACTACTTCACCAATATAACTCTGCACGTCCTTTTTTTTTTTTTTGTAGGATCTAGTCTTGACATCACAGATACAAACTCATTGCAATTCGATTTCGAGGCGATTCAAGCTGCAACTGATCAATTCTCAGAGAAAAACGTAATTGGTGAAGGTGGATTTGGAGAAGTGTTCAAGGTATGGTTGATTTGACAGCTTGATTTATAAATGCTAAAGGCGATCCACATGTGAGATGATGTTTGTCGTATTCATATATGTACGTAGGCTGTTCTTAATGGGACAGAAGTTGCTATTAAGAGGATGTCAAAAGCCTCAGGACAAGGTGCAAGAGAGTTCAAGAATGAGGCTGTTCTGGTGGCAAAGCTTCAGCATAGAAATCTAGTTAGGCTTCTTGGATTTTGTGTGGAAGGAGAAGAAAAGATACTTGTTTATGAATTTGTGGCGAACAAAAGCCTTGATTACTTCCTGTTTGGTTAGTCGAATATAATAGACATGCTTTGAAAAAATTCTAGCTAGCAGATGTTATAGCTAATGTTGGTATGTGCGCAGCCCCTTCAAAACATGGACAATTGGATTGGACAACACGATACAAGATCATCGAGGGGATTGCTCGAGGAATTCTTTATCTTCATCAAGATTCACGACTCACAATCATACACCGTGACCTCAAAGCGAGTAACATTCTCTTAGATGGTGATATGAACCCAAAGATTGCAGATTTTGGAATGGCACGGATTATGGGAGTGGACCAAACTCAATGTGATACTAGCAGGATTGTTGGAACCTAGTAAGTACATTTTCCCTTGATAACCCATTTTTACTAATCAATTCTATTGTATGTAATCTTAAGTTCTCTCTCTATTTTTTCTTGTCCCAGTGGTTACATGGCTCCTGAGTATGCAATGCAAGGCCATTTCTCGATGAAATCAGATGTCTATAGCTTTGGAGTAATAGTTCTTGAAATTATAAGCGGAAAGAGGAGTAGCAGCTTTTTTCAGCCGGATGGTAATACTAGCAGCTTGATCGCACGGGTGAGTATATATTAAGCTAACCAAATTCCAAAATTTTGAACTTACTCAAACTCTGATGAGACTTGTGAGTGTACTCATTCACTTTAGGCCTGGGAACTCTGGAGAAAGGGGTCACCATTAGAAATCGTTGATCAAGCTATTGAGGAGAGCTATCAGCGTAACGAAGTCATTAGATGCATCCATCTCGCTCTGTTATGTGTTCAGAAAGATCATGCAGATCGCCCGGAGATGAGTACAGTTATATTGATGCTCACGAGTAATACAATCACTTTACCAGTCCCTCATTACCTGGATTTTTCTTCAAAAGTGGAAACAATCCAAACACTTCTTTCGTTTGGTCAGTCGATGATGCTACGATTACTCATTTAGAACCTCGTTGAAAAACCAACATATCCATCTTATATGTATCCAAGTCTGAGGATAATGTTACTTCTGTAGTATCATGTTGATTCTGTTTCTGCCGTCTTGGTAATTACTTTCTTTATAATGGATATATCATATGTATTATGTGTTCAATTTACAACACTTGTTTTACTAGAACAAGTTTGTGCATCTTGGTGTTGTTCGTTTGGTGAACCAGACGCAGTATCTGAATGCAGATGCATGTTGTTGTTCGTTTAGTGACAATTTAAATTATGAACTGGAAGGTATCTGGATGAGTTTTGAAAAGTCATCCAAAAACTGAAGAGTATATTTGGAGAATTTGGATGAAGTAAGCTCATCCATAATTGGTAAAAGTCAAAAATACACATATTTTAATTAAATAATTACAAAATATTTTTTTCTTAATTCTAATATACACACAACCCTAAAATCCCAATTTTTCACCCAAAACCGCAAAATCTCGTTTTCTCGTCAAAACTGCAAAATCACGTTTTCTCGCTAAAATCACAAAATCACATTTTCTCGCCAAAACCGCAAAATTATGTTTTCCCATCAAAACATAAAATTACGTTTTCCTGTCAAAACTGCAAATCACGTTTTCCCACTAAAAACCGCAAAATCTTGTTTTCCTTCCAAAACCGCAAAATCTTGTTTTTCCGCCAAAATCGCAAAAATAAACACAAAATTATGTTTTCTCACCATCGCTGTAAAATCACGTTTTCCCGCCAAAAATGCAAAATCTCGTTTTTCTACCAAAAACGTAAATATCTCATTTTTAAATATTTATTTAAATTTAATATGAAAATAAGCTGAAAACATGAATAAATTAAAACCACTAAAACATTTTCCACATAAAATAAAGGGTTTTTTGGTTTTTTGCATATATTGTATCGAGATACAAATATCAAATTGCAAAACAAACATAATTGCATCCAGATACAACTTTTGGATGCATGAACCAATAACACAAACGGACATCCTTTAGATGATACGTCCAGATACTGTGTCTTGATATTGTATTCAGATATTGCATTTAGTTCACCAAACGAACTAGGGCCACCAGTTGATTTACGCAAGAAGGTAAACATTTCATTTTCAACGAGGATATAAATCGGTGATTGATGCATCGTTAACAGACCAAGGAACAGACTTGCTTATAGTAGATTGTTCTGAATCAAGCGGGTCTTTTGTGGGTTTACTCTGAAAGAAAAGCCCTGGTTCCTTAGGCGCCGATAAAGTCACAGTGTTACTAGTAAGCATCAGAACGATGGCTGGTAAGGTTGGACGGTCCACAGGATCTTCTTGGACACATAAAAGACCTATATGGATGCATCGAACTACTTCATCCATTTTGCAATTATGTACAATAACCGGATCCACGAGGTCTAGTGGTGTCCCATTCCTCCAAAGCCTCCAAGTCTAAAATATTAGTCAATTATTTAATACTTTCACTTTTTTTGTAACTTGTAAGAGAGGTAATATGAAACTTGACTGCCTCTAAACTTACATATGAGAGCAAATCATGTGCGCCATCTGTCTGGTAGAAGCTGCTGTTCTTCTTGCCGCTTACTATCTCAAGTACCGACACTCCAAAGCTATATACATCAGATTTTATTGAGTACTGACCTTGCATCGCATACTCCGGAGCCATGTACCCACTGAAACATAACAAAAAAAGAAGTATTTTTGAAAAAAAAACTGTCCATCAAACTTCAAGCTATATGGAGTTAAGGGGAAGACTTACTAGGTTCCAACTATCCTGTTTGTGTTCTCTGCAGACTGGTCCATTCCAAATATTCTTGCCATTCCAAAATCAGCAATTTTCGGATTCATATCCGCATCTAGAAGAATATTACTCGCTTTGAGGTCACGGTGTATGATCGTGAGCTGTGAATCTTGATGGAGATATAGAATTCCTCTAGCAATTCCTCCAATAATGTTGTAACGTCGAGTCCAGTCCAGCTCACCTTGCTTTGAAGGATCTGTTTACATTCATATATTATCACTACCTCTACATATCTGCAACCATATCAGTTTCAAGAATGACTAACGTAAAACCATTGAAACAAAGCATTGGATGCAACTGACCAAACAGGAAGTTATCAAGGCTTTTGTTGGGCACGAACTCGTAGACTAGTATCCTTTCTTCTCCTTCTAAACAAAACCCGAGAAGCCGAACTAGATTTCTGTGCTGGAGCTTTGCAACAACTACAACCTCATTCTTGAACTCTGCTTCACCTTGTCCTGATGTTTTTGACAGTCTCTTCACCGCAACTACAATCCCATTTGAAAACGTACCCTACCATTTCCATCAGTATCATCCTCGTTATAAAAATGCGTTGGCACAAAATTCATGAAAAAAAAATACTTAAGCTCAGGTGCTATCTTAAGGAACTAGTAGTAGTACCTTGTAAACCTCGCCAAATCCACCTCGACCAATCTTGTTACTCTCTGAAAAACCATTAGTTGCAGCTTGAATTGTTCTGTAATTGAGTTGCAACGAGTCTGCCGTTGCTCCATCATCTCCTTTAGCACAACGAAGAGTCTTTTAAGAGAAAGAAAAATACAAAAGCAAAGCATTTGACATCAATCAGACCCAATATAGATCATTACCATCAAATGCAGGTGCCGTATTATAAGCCTTCTTTGCATAGAAACGATAACCAGATATCAAGAGCAGAACAACCACTATAGTAGACACAACAATCAGTAAGACCACTACGTTTGATTTCCCACCTTTTCCTGCTTTTCAAAGATCATTGGCTTAAGGACAAAACTTATCAAATTTTGAGGTAAAAAAATTAACATAGGAAGAAGAAGAGAGCTCTGACCAGGTCGTGGAGGAGCTGTCATCGGTGGTGGTGGGGCTTTAAGGGCCGTTTCGTTGTAGAATGGGCGAATCTCGAATCTCGAACTACAACTTGGGAAAAGACTTCTTCCACCAAGTCTGTTAGTAGCTAACTGATTGATGGCTTTTTGCAGACAAGTAAAACAGTCTTGTGTTGTCAGATCGGGAGTGCACTGAACCAGCCCGTACACAGTCTGTGATGCTGTGGTATTGGCTTTTCTCGCATCAAATTTTCTTGAACTTGCCGCGGCATAGTTGGCGGCTTGGTTCAGGGTGAGCAGCAACACCTCGTTGAATCGTTGGAATTGGTTTGATGGAACACTCTGGTTGCTACTAGAGGACAGAGCACCGAGACCAATACCGTCTAGTGCAACGGTCGAGAGAATATCCCGGTCAGAGTATCTGAGCATACACTCATCGTAATAGAGCACGCCTTCTCTCTGATTTGGACACCGAGTTAAGGTTTCGTTGACGGAAAAGGTGACGCAGCTACGACAAACTTCAGGGGATAAGTCTCCACGGCAGAGGAAAAGACCGGTGACTTTGTCGGGATCTTGTCCAGCCGTTGCGGTTTGGAATCCGGTGGTGTAAGAGGCGTTGCGGGAAGAGAGAGAGGACAAAAGAGTTCTTAGATTGGTGAAGTAAGTGCTGTTTCTTGTGAAAGTTCTCTCTTTCCGACAGTCATGACCAAAATAAGTATGATTTTGAGCACAAACTGTGGAGCTTGTGAGGAATGAGAAGAGGAATAGGAATATGAAACAGGCGTAATATGACATTTCTATGTTTCTGTTTCTCGTCAAGTTTTGGGAAGCTAGCACATATGAAAACTGTTGAGTTTTTAGCCACTATATGGGATGGGACTGTTGTATATTAGGCTAGTTTCAGGTGATGGTTTTTGTGTTTTTGTGACGGCTGATAAGTCAATCAAAAGATATATAACAACTAAAATAGTGTAATATTAAAATTTTAACGTTTCAGTATCCTGTTTTGTTTTTTCCGTTATCTGATCACTCGACTTTTTCTGCTATTATACTAGCACCATTTTTATAGATGTATGATTCTAACTTCTACGTTATTTTCTTCGTCAACTAGATGCACAAGCCCTTTTTACTCAACCTTTTGGGGATAAAATGCTATGCATTAAAATTTGGTTTCATCTGAGTAAGTTACTCTATTTGTTACGATAATGCATTGTTGTAATTTTCAAATACATAAAAAAAATTAAAATATCAAAGAGATAAGAATTGTGAAGCAGCTAATGAGTCTTTGTGCTCTGTCTTCGTCTTTGATAATGTTGCTCTGCTTTATCTAAATTGACTAATTTTCCATTTTGTATGAATTGTTATGACTTTTCTCATTACAAATTCCTTTCAATCTCTGAAATTCTGTAACGTGTAATTCTGAGTGCCACATGACTCATTCAAATAATTGCAACAATCGTTGTACAGTTCCAGCTCCACTCAACAGAGTTTGAACGTGAGTCAACCCAATAGACATTGATTAAGACACAAGGACCAACGGGTCATGGACAACTTGCAATGGTAAATTAATTGATACAGAGGAATTCATGGACAAAACATATATACACACACAGACTTGCTTCCGGTCCTAACGTAACCCAAACAATATCTTGAAAATGAAACTGAAGAATCTTTCGCCACTGTTTTGGTTTCTCCTTGTAGGCTTTCCTGTTGTGTTTGCACCATGCGGGAAAACTGGTTTCTTTAAACCAAATCAGCAGTACGACAAAAACGGTCGCATTCTTCTCTCTTCTCTTGCTTCTAATGTCTCAGCTCGAGGCGGCTTCTATAATGCTTCGGTTGGACAAGGAACCGATCGGGTGTATGCTGTGGGGATGTGCATACAAGGTGCTGAACCAAAGGTTTGCTCAAACTGTATTGACCTTGCTTCTAAAGAGGCGATTGAGACATGTCCCAACCAGACAGAAGGCCTTGTCTGGCCTGAAAATGGGATTCTTTGTATGGTACGTTACTCCAACCGTTCGTTTTTTGGATCGCTCGAGATGCAACCAAAGTATATTCTGTATAATGTTGGAGATATCAAATATAGATCTAATTTAACAATGTTCGATACATTGTGGGAGGACTTAACAAGTCGTATGATAGCTAGAGCTACTTCATCGTCATCTGAACGCAAGTACTATGCTGCTGAAGCAGTACCTTTGTCATCAATCCAGAACATATACGCATTAATGCAATGCATTCCAATCATATCTTTAAGGGATTGCAACATATGTTTAAGTCAAAGTGTCAGAGACTATCAATCATGTTGCCATGGGAAGCAAGGTGGCATTGTTTTCCGTCCCAGTTGTGTTTTCAGGTGGGAAATTTATCCCTTTTCTCAGGCTTTTAACCTTACTTTGTCACCTCCAGCTCAAACGCCAACATCTCTCCCGCCTTACCTAGGCCACAAGACCAATACAACCAAGAGAGGTAAGTTGTCTACCTGTTTCCCCATGATTTTAATAAGGCTTGAAACATAATTAAACATTAGATGATTTATGTTGCTTTGTGCTAACTGTTGCCTCTATCCGGGCATGCATGTGCAGGTATAGTTGTGGCAATCGTTGTTCCCACCATAATTATTATCGTCTTGGTATTACTTGCTTTAGCATTATTTACTCACAAGATGAGAAAGTCAAATCAGAAAGGAGTTTCCTTGAAGAGCTGAACCGATCCAGACGGTTCTTTTCTTTGCTCAGTTGAAGATCCAACGATCATATCCATCTTACATATAAGTCCAAGGAAACTGCTACTTCTGTAACATCAAGTTGATTCTGGTTCTGTTGTTATCTTAGTTAATTACTTTCTTCTTTTTTTTTGGGCAAAAGTTAATTACTTTCTAAATTTACAATTTACAAGAGAAAAATAAGAGTACATATTGAGTTATTACTCAATACAAAAATATTCCTCCAACTCTTTATATAAATGATGGACCCTTGCAAAAGGCTTAAGCAATATTCTTGACTTGATAATGAAGAATGCACTTAACGAATGGCACGCATCATCTTTTTTAAAAAAGTAGTGAAATTATTTGTTTATCTATTAGCTGATCAAACTAGAGACATTCTGTTTGTAATAAAGAAAAAAACAAAACATTAAAAGAGACACATAAGAAATAGAAAGAGAAAAGAAGATGAATTAAGAGGACATATTAAATATTTGTATAATTTACTATCAGTGGTATTTAAAAGAAAATTATGAACAATTAACTAAGAAAAATCTTTCTTCATTGTCGTTGCTTATTAGTCTTTGTAAAATGTTTTGTATTCAACGAGGAGTTACTTGAGTAATGGAAACATCGTCGATGGAACAGAGAACAGACGAACCTGTCGATGGACCTGCTCCTGATGATCCTACTTGTTCATGTTTTCTCCGGAGGAAAAAACCAGGTGGTTGAGGAATGGCGAGAGGAATTGAACTAGTGGTGAGCATTTGGTTGATTTCTGACATGGTTGGACGGTCTTCAGCTTCTTCTTGAACACATAGTAGAGCGATATGGATGCATCTAGTAATATCGTCTACTTGATAATTTTCTTGAAAAGATGGATCCACAAGCTCTATTGGTGATCCATTGTTCCATAGTCTCCAAGTCTAGTGAACATTATAATAATTGTAATGTTGGTCATTGTTAAACGAAGCAAGAGATTGGAAGTGTGTTAAGGGTGTATACTCACATATGTAACCAAATTTCCAGCACTGTCCTTCATTTGATAGAGACTGTTGTTTTTTCTGCCGCTTATTATTTCAAGAACTAAGACCCCGAAACTATAGACATCTGATTTCATGGAGAATTGGCCATACATGGCGTATTCTGGAGACATATAGCCACTAAGAAAAACTCAAAACTTGAGTTTATGCATGATACGGTCTACAAAGGCAATGAATATATAGCAAGGAAAAAAACTTACTAGGTTCCAACTACTCTCTTTGTATTGGCTTCTGTTTGGTCTATTCCGAAAATTCTTGCCATTCCAAAATCAGCAACTTTTGGATTCATATCATCATCTAAGAGGATGTTACTCGCTTTGAGGTCACGATGTATGATTGTTAGTCGTGAATCTTGATGAAGATAAAGAACTCCTCTAGCGATTCCTTTAATGATCTCGTACCGTCTTGTCCACTCAAGTTGGATTTTCAGTGTAGAATCTGTACCATGGTAATTACAATGTTAACAAACAATAGTGAATGAAGGGTTCGAATAATGAATCGTACTATTGTAGTTAATTAACTGACCAAAGAGGAAGTAATCAAGGCCTTTGTTAGGCACAAACTCGTAGACAAGTATTTTCTCTTCTCTTTCGAGACAAAATCCGAGAAGCTTGACCAGATTTTTGTGTTGAAGTTTAGCAACAACAAGAACCTCATTCTTGAACTCTTGTTCACCTTGTCCTGATGTTTTCGATAGTCTCTTCACCGCAACTTGTAATCCATTAGGAAATGTGCCCTACAAAGAATATAATATGTATAATTTGTTAACAAAAAGAAAGAAAAAAAACGAAAAGAATATGTGTGGTGTGGTCCTTGTGGAACATAATAATTAAACAAGTATATATATACCTTGTAAACTTGTCCAAATCCGCCTTGACCGAGTTTGTTACTTTCGGAAAACTTATCTGTTGCAGCTTCAACAGCATTAAAATCAAATTGCAATGAGCCAGCAGTTGTAATATCATCCCCATCTGCCAAATCATGAACTCCATAAAGCTTTTTCCAAGTAAACAAATACTAGTTTATTTAGGATTTTTTTACCATCATCTGCAGCTGCTGTCTCATAAGCCTTCTTCACTCTATTACTTATGACATGGAAGCTAGAAATAACAGCAAAAAGAAGAATATAGACAGCTAGTGGCACAACAATTGCTATGATTATCACGATTGAGTTTCCGTTTTTTCCTGTGTAAACCATTGATAAGACAAGACACATAGTTTGCCAAATTCAGAAAAAAAAAAACGAGAGAGAGAGAGAGAGGCTTTTACCAGACTGTGGAGGAGGAGGAGGAGCTTGACTAGAAAGTGCTGACTGTGGAGGAGGAGGAGGAGGAGCTTGACTTGAAAGTGCTGACTGCGGAGAAGGAGGAGCTTGACTTGAACGTTCTGATTGTGGTGGAGTAGGAGGAGGAGGAGCTTGACTTGAACGTGCTGACTGGGAAGGAGTAGGAGCTTGACTTAAACGTGCTGACTGCTCGTACCTTGGCAAGGTTTTATTGTAAAATGGGTAAAGCTCGTACCTTAACGTACAACTTGGCCAGAGAAGTCTTCCTCCAGTTTTGTCACGAGGCAATTTCCTGACGGTTTCTTGCAAACAGCTTGAGCAATTCTCTCTTGTCAGGTAAGGCATGCACTGAACCATTACATAAATGTTTTGTGACGATGTGAATTTCCCCTTGTTAACCGCAAATTTTCTTGAGCTATCAGCAGCCTCCTTTGAAGTTTCGTTAATTAAAGAAAGGAGTTCATGAGTGAACTGTTCTGATTCGTTTGCCGTAATATTTTGTTGATTCATAGTCAAGATTCCAGGTGTGGCTTTAGGATCCAAGAGAGTATCCCGGTCAGTGTATCGCAGCATGCATTCATTGTAATGAATCGAAGCCTCCTTCTCATTTGGACACTGTCTCAGAATGTCCTTGACGGCGAAGTTGACGCAATCACGGCAGACTTCCGGCAACAAGTCTCCTCGGCAGAGGTAAAGTCCGTAAACCAAGTCCGGGTTTCGTCCATTTGTAAGGCGTAGAAATCCATTGGAGGATGAATGATTTTCTTTAGAAGAAAGAGAGAACAAAAGGGTTTTGAGATTGGAAAAATATGTGCTGTTTTTGAGGTAAGTATGTCTCCCCGGAGGACAATGAAAACCAACAGGTTTCGGTTTTAGAAGGTCTCATGCTCGTAAGGAAGGTGAGAATGAAGAGGAAACCACAAGCAGACATTTTCCAACACTTAGCCATGAATGCCTTTGGGCTTTTTTTTTCAAATCAAGAGTGCTATGCTTTGTAAATCTTATACAGTTTCTTACAAGTCACGTCAACGCTTAACTACAAAAAGGACTTCTAATATACTTGACGTGTAACTTCATTCGTTCAGTCTAAATTTGAGTTGCATTAATTGAAATATATATTTTAGAACGTTATTTCAAAAGAAAATAACATTTTCACTTTTTTTATAATGAATTTCATTAGGTATGTTCTAAATTCTAATACCTAAACACTTCTTCAGTCACCAAATACACTCAAAAACAAAATAACCTAGAGTTTCTTTCTTGCAGGAAAAGTAATAACTGAACGGTTAATAAATAAACAAAAGAAAGCTACTTCACAGCCCTAATTGGCCAGTTGTATTACGTTACGATATTCCTCTTGTTTTCTTGTTCTCTTGTTTTATCGATGTAGATGACTCCATGTTTTACATTCATGTTCTTGTACTTTTCTTTATTTAATTTGTCATATATTAAGTATGGAGTAGACGATACTTTGTTTACAAAAGATAAGATAATAATTGTGAAGCAGCCAACCAACGAGGCTTGGTATTTGTGTTTAATCTTCGTCTTCGTCGTTGATAGTGTTGCTCTGCTAGCTTTTTTCCAATCAATTGACCGGACTTTTCAATCCGTTACTATTTTTTCCTTTCGCTTTCATTATATTACTTGGTCTTAAAATTTTTGTTTTTACGTTAATCCTTTCTTTATTGGTTGTTCCAAATGTGCATCAGTGCATCTATCTGCCTAGGAGATTTCTATCACATTTTCTTCTTGGTGCCATATATTTGCAATTATCTTACGGTCGATTGACTCAATAAAAATTTGTACATGCATGAGTCAACCCAAAAGAGATCAATTACACTATGGAATTGGATGAGATCAATGGGTTGCGAATTAATACTCAAAGATCCAGCATGACGAACTAGCGACGAAAAGGTCCAAAACAAGTATTCACTTATTCAGTGACACATATATTTTTGTGATTAATCTCTAAAAATCCGTGGTTCATTTTTTCAGCGAAAATACTTTTCTGGCTAAATTACAGTTGTCAACTGAAATTATATGGTTAGCGGTGGCGACCAAACTTTATATTTCTAAAAAAAAGAAAAAAAAAATTATATGGCTAGCTATTTTAGCCACAAACGTGCAACGAAAATTACTGTTTTTTTTTTTTTTTTACATCTCTGAAAAAATTAGAATGGTTAAATTTTATAGATTCGCCTCAGTTCTATGTGGATATATAACAGTAGCAACGGTGTTAGCACCGAAAAATATGTGGCTCAATATCTCAGCGGACAGCGGCCACAAAACTAGAAAAGTAGTTGTCATTAGATCAGTGCCGGCTCAACTAGGAGGGCGGGCAGTGCGACCGCCCCGGGTACATAGATTAAAGGGGCATATACGTATGAGAAAAAGGGCAAAAAAAAAATTATAAGTTAAAAGAGCACAAAAGAAAATCATTGTAAGCTAGAAAGGGGCACAAGAAAAAATTTGTAAGCTAAAAGATACAAAAAAAAAACTTTGTAAGCTAAAAAAGGGCAAAAAAAATTTGTAAGTTAAAAGAGGCACACAAAAAAAAATTTTGTAAGCTAGAAAAAGGCATAAAAGAAAATTTATAAGCGGGAAAAGAGTACAAAAAAAGAAATTATATGAACGAAAAAGACCTAAAAAAAATCAAAATAAATTATATGATCCCAAAAGACCTAAAAAAAATCAGTAAATTTTTTTATAGATTAAGGGGCATTTTTTTTTAATTTGCCCAAGGACATATAATATGTTTAAGTCGGCAGTGCATTAGATTACGGTAAAGTTCAAGACGAGCATTGACTGATTGACCCAGTTCGATCGGTCTTATAGGCAAGCCTATAAATAATCTTAATAAGATTTGTTACGTACATAAAAAGCCAATTCCTTGTCAACTACTTATTAGAATTTAGTTTTTTTTTTTTAATTAATGTTAAATTATATTCTAAAAAATTTAGTAAATTTTTTGGGGCCGGGCTAAAACTAGGATTTGAATTAGCCCGAATAAAATAAGGGTTTTGGTGTGTATCCACCGCCTCATACATACAAGTCTCTAGGTTTATCTATATAATTACGGAGCCTCTAGTTAATTTGTATTTCACATCCTCCTCATCGTCTCCTTTGTTTACCTCACACATTCTTTCCAGATTTCTAGCTTCTTCCATTACATTCGTGCCAAAGTTGTTTGTTTTTCTGGAGTTTAGAGTAGTCTTTTGAATAGTGTTTTCTTGTCCTTCAGAGTAGTCTTTGAATGAGTTTCACTACAACAAATATGTACATTGATAGCAGACGGATATAGCTCATTTTCCGTCACTGCTATGAAAGATGAGATTTTTTTTCGCTTACTTTTTAATAGCATCTTATTAACGCTATGATAGGAAAATTATGTAGCGGGAAACAAAAGTGACTTTTGTCCGCCAATACTTAGTGAAATTATTCACTTAATCGCCAAATAAAAAAAAAACCCAAAAACTTGACACACTCTCTCTCTCTCTCTCGTTACAACCTAAGCTCAACCTAAGAAGATTTCTTCTTCTAAATTCTCTGTGTGTGCTCAAATTCTTCTAAATTTCTTATCAATTCTTCAGTTTTATCGCCGTTTGTGAAAAGCCCCAATTTCGCCGTTTGTGAAAAGCCCCAATTTCGCCCTAAATCTCCATATCCATCGCAATTGATAGCTCGAATCCATTTTTGAGGCATGTCTTTCTTCTTCCTCCTAATTTCGTTATTTGTTTCGATTATTTGTGATTTCAAACAGCTTTTGATTTCGATAAGGGTCAGATTTAGTTATCTGTTTTGTTAGGGTTCGATTTATCTAGATTTATTTCGTTATCTGTTTTTTAGGGTTCGATTATTTACAGATTTTGAGAATGTGGAGTTTCGAATCCATCTGTTTTGTTAGGGTTCGATTATTTACAGATTTGACTCAAAAATAGCTTTTGGATTTGAGTATTTGCGCCTTCATAAACTGAACGATTTTTTTTTTTTCCCAAGTGTTGGTGATTGAAATGTTGGGGAACTGAAGCTTCTCATTTCTCTGTACTCACACAACAGGTTAGTATCACTCAACCAATAGTTAAACATTATTATTACACACGAATATTGGTGATTGCTATGTTTTGTCCTTTGAGTCTGATTCGTATAAATAGTGATTAGATTAGTGAGATTTTACACAGTTAGATATTGGTTTAAGAGCATCTGTATGTGTCTGAAGTAGTGCAGTATTGTCTGAATTGTTGCTTAATGTGAGCTTTGTATAATATGTATCTCTATTTTATCTATAAAGGTTAAAATTTATATTATAACATATAATGTTGGACAAGGCATGGGTGCATCTATGCAGGTAAGGAATTATATTTCATAATTAGGTTTTATTTTGGGTTTGGATACTTTAAGATGTTCTTTTAGTTATGATTTTTTTCTTTAATTATCCATTGAAGAGCTGATCCTGGTTATAAAAGTGGAGCTTGGAAATTTGTAAGGGATGTGTCTGCGGCTTTAGGTGACATAGAAATGATAATATGTCCTTGTAAAGACTGTCGTAATGTAGTACGACAGTTAAACAGTGTTGTGGTTGAGCATCTTGTAATAAGAGGGATGGATGAGGCATACAAGGTGCATAGTGATTGGTATCATCATGGAGATGTGAAGTCAGTAGATGAATTTCAAAGTAAACCAACTCAGTGGAATGAGGAAGTTTTTGAGTTATATAAAGCTGCTGAATTTTTTGATCAAGAGTTGGCTTTTAGAGGTGACTTAGCTGACCAACCTGTGGGCGACTTAAGTGAGATTGCAGAGGGTGAGGACCAACAAGAGGATGAGTTCCTTGCAAAGATCCGGGATGCTGAAACCCCACTATACCCTAGCTGTTCAAACCACAGCAAGTTATCGGCTATTGTGACTTTGTTTAGGATTAAGACACATAATGGCTGGTCGGATAAGAGCTTCAATGAACTGCTTCAGACATTGCCAAGCATGTTGCCAGATGGTAATGTCTTTCACACATCATTGTATGATGTCAAGAAATTTTTAAAGAGCTTTCATATGGGATATGAAAAGATCGACGCATGTGTTAATGATTGCTGCCTCTTCAGAAAGAAGTTAAAGAAGCTTGATAAATGTCCCAAATGTAATGCTTCACGGTGGAAGACTAATAAGCGGACTAATGAGGTAAAGAAAGGTGTCCCACAGAAAGTATTAAGATATTTTCCAATTATACCAAGGCTGAAGAGAATGTTCAGATCAGAGGACATGGCTAAGGACTTACGGTGGCATTACACTAACAAGAGCACTGATGGAAAACTTCGACATCCAGTAGATTCTGTTACATGGGCTCAGATGAATGAGAAGTATCCTTCATTTGCAGCTGAAGAAAGGAACATACGGCTTGGGCTGTCCACAGATGGATTTAATCCATTCAACATGAAGAATAGTAATTATAGTAGCTGGCCTGTGCTATTGGTAAACTACAATTTGCCTCCTCACCTTTGTATGAAGAAGGAGAATATAATGTTGACATTATTGATTCCTGGTCCACAACAACCAGGTAATAATATTGATGTCTACCTAGAACCTCTTATTGAGGATTTGAATCATCTGTGGAAGAATGGAGAGCTAACGTATGATGCTTTTAGTAAAAGTACATTTACTCTAAAGGCAATGCTTCTCTGGACCATTAGTGATTTTCCTGCGTATGGAAATCTTGCTGGTTGTAAAGTAAAAGGTAAAATGGGATGTCCTATGTGTGGGAAAAATACTGATAGTATGTGGTTGAAGTTTAGCAGGAAACATGTCTACATGTGTCATAGAAAAGGTTTGGCTCCAACACACAGATATAGGGAAAAGAAGACTTGGTTTGATGGAAAAGTTGAGCATAGGAGAAAGTCAAGAATTTTAACTGGTCATGAAGTTCATCAGAATCTGAAAAACTTCCAAAATGATTTCGGAAATGTGAAAAAGGCTGGGATGAAGAGAAAGAGAACTGTCTATAAAGAACCAGTGTTTGACAGTGATGATGATGAAAGTGAATCCGATGAAGATGAGGAAGTAGAAGTAGATGAAGATGAGTTATCAAGGTGGAAGAAAAGATCCATTTTATTTACTCTGCCTTATTGGGAGGATCTACCAGTACGGCATAATTTGGATGTAATGCACATAGAAAAGAATGTGACTCACAGCATTGTATCCACATTGTTGCATTGTGGAAAATCTAAGGATGGTCTTAATGCTCGTAAGGATCTTCAACATCTTGGTCTAAGAAAAGAGTTGCATCCTACCACAAAAGGAAAGAGAACATATCTTCCAGCAGCACCTTGGTCTTTGTCCAAGAATGAGAAGAAGATTTTTTGCAAACGACTATTTCATTTTAAAGGTCCAGATGGATACTGTTCTAATATTTCAAGAGGAGTTTCAGTAGAAGAGTGTAAGGTAGGAGGTCTGAAATCACATGATTATCATGTCTTGATGCAACAGCTTCTCCCGGTTGCACTTAGAGGATTGTTACCAAAAGGTCCTAGAACAGCAATACTACGGCTATGCGCATTCTTCAATCATTTGTGTCAGAGAGTTATTGATATTGAGGTTATTACAGTATTGGAAGCTGAAATTGTAGAAACGCTTTGTATGTTTGAAAGGTTTTTCCCTCCAACCTTCTTTGATATCATGGTACACTTGACTGTTCATCTAGGAAGAGAAGCTAGACTAGGAGGACCTGTGCATTTTAGGAAAGTGACGAATAATACTTGACTGTACACTTGACTGTACACTTGACTGTTCTTTTTTTTTTTGCGAAAAGTGACGAATAATACTTGAGAAAGGGGCAATCGATCTAAATGGATTTAGTGGTTGTATAACCCTAAAGTATACGTCACAAATAAACTATGTCAAGTCTTCTTCACGAAGAAGTCATGGCGGAGGTCTCATATTGCCCGTATCATGCATTACCTTATGGAGCAGCGAGGCTGCCTTTACCCTTATGTACTTGGACATGAGAACCTATATATACCAATAAGAAAATATTTTTCAGAACTTATTTTTGTCAAAAAAATCTGGTTTTTTTAATGTTCTTCCTTTTGTCAATTATTGTTTTCGTTCTTCCTTGCGTGTATATGCTAATGTTTTTCTTTTCTTTGAAAAAACGAAGTTTGTATTGCAAGTCTAGTTTTAGCAAGAAAGATTTAAAAACAAAAGATTATTTAAAAATAACTCTCTTATTTTCTTAACTCAAAACTTTAAGTTCTCTCTCACAATCTCTCAATCTTAATCTCTCAAACTCATAGGTTTATCACAGGTCCACATCTTTGCTTTTCTGGAGTTTAGACTAGTCTTTTGAATAGTGTTTTCTTGTCCTTCAGAGTAGTCTTTGAATGAGTTTTCTTTTTTTTTTTTGCGAAAGTGACGAATAATACTTGAGAAAGGGGCAATCGATCTAAATGGATTTAGTGGTTGTATAACCCTAAAGTATACGTCACAAATAAACTATGTCAAGTCTTCTTCACGAAGAAGTCATGGCGGAGGTCTCATATTGCCCGTATCATGCATTACCTTATGGAGCAGCGTGGCTGCCTTTACCCTTATGTACTTGGACATGAGAACCTATATATACCAATAAGAAAATAATTTTCAGAACTTTTTTTTGTCATAAAAATCTGGTTTTTTTTTAATGTTCTTCCTTTTGTCAATTATTGTTTTCGTTCTTCCTTGCGTGTATATGCTAATGCTTTTCTTTTCTTTGAAAAAACGAAGTTTGTATTGCAAGTCTAGTTTTAGCAAGAAAGATTTAAAAACAAAAGATTGTTTTAAGAATAACTCTCTTATTTTCTTTAACTCAAAACTTTAAGCTCTCTCTCACAATCTCACAATCTCAATCTCTCAAACTCATTGGTTTACCACAGGTCCACACCTTGGCAACTCTATCTATATATATAGAGATTAATCTTAATACAAATAGTTTATATGTTTAGATAACTCCTAAACAAACTAATCATAATCCTTTAAGCAACCATTACTCATAAAGATGACTTCTTGTTTAAATTATTATTCTTCTTCGAGCTTATCCCAACATCAAGAAAGTGACGATTTCTCTCCAAGAACCGAATACTTGAGAAAGGGGCTACCGATCTAAAAGGATCTACTGGTTTTAAAACCCTAGAGAAGGATCTACTGATTCTAAATCCCTAGAACATTAACATATATAGTAAAAGGATATACTGATTGTAAAACCTTAGAGCATTAACATAGTTGAGTCTTTCTTGACGCAGGAGTCGAAGGTCTCATATACCATGCACCAATGTCTTACGGAGCAGAATTTGTCTATACAAACCCACAGAAAATTAAATTTGCAACTCACTGAGCGATAGAACTTATGGATGCAAAATTCGTTTAAAACATATTAAATTTACATGCTTAATCATACCTAGGTGAAAACTTGAATCACGAATGAGATTCTGGAATCATTATATGGAACGGCGTCATGTGGAATATTAAGTTACTGAACTCTTGCGAGTAAAAGTTATGGAAAAAAAATGAAAAAGAAGAAAATTTGGTTTGGTAATGTCTCGTTAAATTAATAAATTAACTTAGCATATATGATATACTTCTCAACATAACGATAGAAGATTAGCTATCTGCTATTATATCACCCAAGAACTTTCCAGTATTAGTGGGGACAAGTTTTCAGCCCCAGAATGTTTCTTTAAAGAAAGTCAACAAAGATTCCAAATTTCAACAACCTATTCCTATTCACAAAAAATAAATATACGACATTTTTATGAAAGGAAATCTAATGGAACAAATAGTACCGAAAAGATTAGAGTCGGCTAATACTACTAAATTACTATAATTCCTACTACATTTTTAATTTTTTTTACTCTTCGAAATTCACTTTGAATCATATCAAATGTATTTTCACAATAGAATAGACTTTCTACTATTTTTCCTCTTTCTGAAACATTTAGATTGTTCATTCTACAGTTTGTACATGTTTTACGAAGTTTAGACGAAAAATTTGTTCTAAAAATTTTAGAACCTAAATTTTGTATGTTCTACAAAATTAAGAATATGTATTCTACGTTTTTCTTCATTCTACATAAATTCAGAATTCGTTTTCTACGTTTTACCCTACATACTAAAAGAAGTAGAAGATATATCATAGATATTTTAGAATTTGTAATCTGTAAACCTTAGAATACTCTAAAAATAGAAAGAAAATAAATTAAATAAGAAAAGTGAATATTTTTAAATATTTTTTAAATATTCTTAATTTATGGTTAAGATTTCGTAATTATTGTTTAGATTTGTTCTAATACATTTTAGAATGCGTATTCTAAATTATTTAGAAGATAAACAAATTAAGAATACATTTTAGAATACGTTGTATGGGTGTTGTTGTGTTGCTATGAAATAAACTTGTGTCTTGGATTTAACTATGATTGATATATATACTTCATTCATGCATACGATTGGATATTCAGTTTGGTTTGGGTTGTTGGGGTAATTAAGGTATGGTAGAATGAGAACTGAATTTATAACTCTTGGGTATTGAAAAAGTGGATAGAACTAAAATCGATGAGTTTATGCTAATTTGGTTATTTTTTCGAGTATGCTTAATTTTAGTTAAATATTTAGAAATTTTAATTTTTCAGTTATTTTTTCTAAAGGAAAAATGAAATGTGACTAAATTAACCTACCAATTTAAACATATATATTTTGGCTTGGCATCATCTTTCAAGACTTTTTTGCATACGAAGATGAATGAATAGAATCAAAAGAGACAATGAGAGCTCACTTTGTCTTCACAATCAGTTTTTCATAAAGTCTTAAATATCAGGAATAGAGCTCAAATTTTAGTCTTTCAAAATTAAAGGCGAGTATCATTACTTCATTGCTGGACAGGGCCCCAGACTTCCTCCACTGCTCCTCCGTGAGAAATCTGAGATTTTATAATCTCTAGCTAGTAGCATTATCTTTTCTCGTTCTCTTCTTTTTTGGGTCTTGATTTTTCCTTGTTTTTCTTTATTAGAAATCTCTTTTCATCATCTGTATTCTAGCTTTCTACCTCTTTCTTTTGTATTAGATAAAATATCCCAGGCTCCTTATGTAATACTTTATTATCTATAAGAAAACTTAAAAAAAAAAAAAGACAATGAGAGACTTTAGTGAAACGAAAACAAAGCAAAAATAATCCTTGTTATAAAAGTCAAGAACGTAGAAATATATATAGACAATAAAGAATAAACATGTAAACCGGAGTTGGGGGAAGTATCGCTCGTTCTTCTTGGAGAGAAAAGACCCCAGAATCGAAACCACTAACATGGCAAAAAGGGACCGATACTTCCATGGTTCCACCAACCTAAACAAGGATCTTAATAACGAAATTTGATATGCATAATCATTCCAGGAGTGGCACTATATAATAAGCCTTAAGCAAGTACTTACTTATCAAAGTATCAAGTTCATCTGATGAAAACAATACAGTAGATTAGGAAGAAAAAAAAAGTGTCTCCACAGAAAATGGTTCCAAACAAGTGAAAGAGAAGTCAACATCTGTTACATAAACAGAGAAATATGCAACAAGTAGAGGTTTGTTACTTCTCCAAACTACTCCCTCATGGATCATACGCTTCACGATCACGTTCCTTTATTTTTTTGCCTACCCAAAATTTTTAATTATTTTTCATAAACAACCAATATCCCATTAAAATTGATAGTTTCCTAATTTGATTTGATTAAAATCTACAAATTAAATCTGAATTTGTAATTGAGGGTATTATTGAATCTGAATATATAATTAAGGATATTATTGACTTTTAACTACACCCTAAAACCTATTTAACCAAACTTTAAATAAAAAAAAGTGTAGATAGACAAATTTTTAGAAAAAGCTCATTTATTTATAATTTTCCCAAAAGTTTTCAACAAATTAAGAATTTAAAGTGTGCTTAATTAGATTCGGATTTAAATGTTTTATAATTATGACAGTTTTGATACTTTTCTAAAATTAGATTTTTTTTTTTCCTTTTTGTTCGGAAGTTTCTTCTAAGTTGAATAAAAAATTTAAATTATTTTCCAATTCCCATATTATCACGTCTATTAAATAGTAATGGATTAGTAGTTGAACACAAGTTGGACAGGACCCGACAATTCAATACAAGACGTGTTTACTTTGACCTTGACTTTTCGTAGTCACACTCTTCACAAAAACCATCCTCTGTTTCAGGCCATCGACACTAGCCACAGAGAAGAGAAACACAAAATCAAATTTTGTTTCCTATATCGGCGATTCCCAAAGCTTCTTGATTAGCAAAAAACACAAATCAAGAAATCCCAGTTATGTCTTCTAGCGCCTCTTTCATCTTCCTTTTTCTCATCTCCTTTCTCACTAGCTTCAGAGAAGCTTCTGCTCAAGATCCCACTTACATATACCACACCTGTCCGAACACGACAACTTTCACAAGAAACAGCACTTACTTCGCCAATCTAAGAGCCCTTTTGTCTTCATTCACTTCCCGCAACGCTTCGTACTCCACCGGATTCCAAAACGCCACCGTCGGGCAAGCTCCGGAAAGAGTCACCGGACTTTTCAATTGCCTTTGGAGACGTCTCTCTGGAAGTTTGCCGTAGCTGCGTCGAGTTTTCTGTTAACGAAACCTTTACTCGGTGTCCGAACGAGAGAGATGTCACACTCTATTACGATCAGTGTATACTCAGATACTCTAACCGGAATATTCTCTCAACCCTTAACACCGATGGAGGTATTATCTTGTACAACACTCAGAATGTTACATCTAACCAAGAACGGTTCAAAGATCTGCTTTTGTCCACACTAAGTCAAGCAGCCACCGAGGCAGCGGGGAGTTCTAGAAAATTTGATGGGAGAAAGGCCAATTTAACCACGTTCCAGACTTTGTATGGATTTGTTCAGTGCACTCCTGATCTGACGAGACAAGAGTGTTTGCGTTGTCTGCAACAGACCATAAATGGATTACCCACTGACAAAATTGGGGGAAGACTTGTTGTGCCGAGCTGTAGCTCAAGATACGAGCTTTACCCATTTTACAACGAATTCGCCATTACAGTACCTTCACCACCACCAACACCACCTCCGGTGTCAGCTCCTCCGCGGCGTGGTGAGTGCTCTGTCTTCTTCCTCTGTTTTTTTTTTCCCCTGATTTCTTAAACTAGCAAATATAGATAGTTTCGTTCTTTTGACAGAGTACCGATTTGTTATTTGTGTGCCATTGTCTGATCTTGAGCAGCGAAAGGTGGGAATTCAAGTGTGTTAGTGATAGCCATTGTTGTGCCTATTATAGTGGCTGTTCTGCTTTTCATAGCTGGTTATTGTTTCCTTGCAAGAAGGGCAAAGAAGAGTTACGATACAACATCTGTATTTGATGGTAAAGATTTAAACTGATGAACGATCTTTTTAATTGGTTTGAATTTTCATTAGTATCAATGCTCAGCTTTCGTTTGTGCAACAGGAGATGATATCACAACCGCAGACTCACTGCAGCTTGATTATAGAAAAATTCAAACTGCAACTGATGATTTCGCAGCGAGTAATAAGATTGGCCAAGGTGGATTTGGTGAGGTTTATAAGGTAACTATAGTTCCCTTGAGCTGTTTACTTTTCTTGAAATTTTAAGCCAACACGTTTGGATAACGGGATGATGTTGATATAAATAACAGGGTACGTTAACGGATGGGACTGAAGTTGCGGTGAAGAGACTATCAAAGTCATCAGGACAAGGTGAAGTAGAGTTCAAAAACGAGGTTGTTCTTGTTGCAAAACTGCAGCATAGAAATCTTGTTAGGCTTCTCGGGTTTTGTTTAGACGGAGAAGAAAGGGTACTAGTCTATGAGTATGTGCCTAACAAAAGCCTTGACTACTTCCTCTTTGGTCAGTTGAATTTATTGCATTGTTTCAATGATTCTTGACACTTGGAGTTGCAAATCTTTAGAGCTAACTGTATGAATGTGCACAGACCCTGAAAAGCAAGGTCAGCTGGATTGGACTCGACGATACAAGATAATTGGTGGAGTTGCTCGAGGGATTCTGTATCTTCATCAAGATTCACGACTCACAATCATACACCGTGACCTCAAAGCAAGTAACATTCTCTTGGATGCGGACATGAATCCTAAAATTGCAGATTTCGGAATGGCCAGGATTTTTGGATTGGACCAAACCGAGGAGAACACAAACAGAATAGTCGGTACCTAGTAAGTTTATCTCATAACCTCTCATAAGTTGAAGTTTGCTGACATTCTTTTGCTAACATAGATTTTGTTATGGGTTTTAGTGGTTACATGTCTCCAGAGTATGCAATGCATGGACAGTACTCAATGAAATCAGATGTCTATAGCTTCGGAGTGTTAGTTCTTGAGATTATAAGTGGCAAGAAGAATAGCAGTTTCTACCAAACAGACGGCGCTCATGACTTGGTCTCATATGTAAGTTTAATGCCAATCAATATCTATATTTACATGAACATGGTTGCAAGTTGATTGATAGATTAACATTCTAGGCTTGGAAGATCTGGAGTAACGGGACACCATTAGAACTCGTGGATCCAACTATTGCAGATAATTTCCAAAAGAGTGAAGTTGTTCGATGTGTCCATATCGGTCTTTTATGTGTTCAAGAAGATCCTGTTGAGCGTCCAACATTGTCAAACATTGTTTTGATGCTCACTAGTAACACTATGACTTTATCCGTGCCTAGGCAACCAGGTCTCTTCTTTCAGAGTAGACTTGGAAAAGACCCGCTTGATACATTTTCAACGACCAGGTCTCTTATAGGGTCTGTTGATGATGCAACGATCACAGATTTATATCCTCGTTGAAGATGAATGATTGCCTTCATGCCTGACTCCTGAATCTTTTGGTGTTGAAAATAATTTTAAGTGTTTTGTTGTAGAATATTTTCCGTGTAATTGTACCACAAGCATGCATGAGATATATACCATTTACACGTTTCTTCTTGAAGACGTAACACTGATTTTTTTCTTTCTTAAATTAATTTTACACAATGATAAAAGCAGAGAATTTGATTCAGGTTGAAGAAAGTAAAATTAAACGTGTAAATATTGTCTTAAATTGCAGTTTTTTTCTTCCGTAAGAACTTAACAAAGAAGCGATCCTTACAGAACTGACCATAGCATTTTACAGTTAACAACATATAATTACAGAGAAACATGCAATATTTCTTATGTCCATGGAGAAAAAAAAATCAGAGGAAACATATCACTTCTTACGAACTAAATGAGGAAAAGACTTGCTAGTAGTAGACTGACCAGACTCTGATCCCTCAGATACCAGCTCCAGTTTCTTACTACGTGGGAAAAATCCTGGTAGGCGAGGCATTGGTAGAGTGACAGTGTTGCTAGTGAGCATTAAGATGATTGTTGATAACATTGGACGGTCTTCTGGATTTTCTTGAACACACAAGAGCGCGATATGGATGCATCTAGTGACTTCATTACTCTGATAATTCCTTCCAATGGTCGGATCCACCAGCTCTAATGGTGACTTGTTCCTCCATAGCCTCGAAGCCTAACACAATGAACAATAAAGAACCTTGAACATCTGTGTAAAAATGTCAAAATGTTGAGAGCTGAGGACTAAATGCTCACATAAGTGACCAAGTTTCCAGCAGTACTAGTTTCATCCATCTGGTAGACGCTGCTGTTTTTCTTGCCGCTTATAATCTCAAGAACTAGTACTCCAAAGCTATATATGTCAGATTTCATGGAGTATTGACCATGCATTGCATACTCGGGAGACATGTATGCGCTGAAAAACATACGACACTGTTATTATGCAATAGAAAAAGATTCCGTGAACTTTGTTTTTTGTCAGCTACTGTGAGCAAAACTTACTAGGTTCCAGCAATTCTATTTGTGTTGCCTTGAGTTTGCTCCATTCCAAAAATAGTTGCCAATCCAAAGTCTGAAATTTTTGGGTTCATATTTGCATCTAAGAGAATGTTGCTGGCTTTGAGGTCACGATGTATGATTGTGAGCTGTGAATCTTGATGAAGATACAGAACCCCTCGAGCAATCCCACCAATAACATTGTATCGTCGGGTCCAGTCTAGCTGACTTTGCTTTACAGGGTCTGCACATCTCCATGTACAATCAATCACTTTAAAGGCTGAAGAAGGATCCTTAGAATAAGCAAAAAAATATTTAAGGGAATTATACCAAATAGGAAATAGTCTAGGCTTTTGTTGGGGACAAACTCATAGATCAGAATCTTTTCCTCTCCTTCCAAACAGAAACCAAGAAGCCTAACCAGATTCCTATGTTGAAGTTTTGACACAAGAACAGCCTCGTTCCTAAACTCTCTTGTGCCTTGTCCTGACATTTTCGACAGTCGCTTCACAGCTACTTCAGTTCCGTTAGAAAGCTTACCCTACACATACATTATCAGTTAAAACTTATATGAAACAAACACTATCAGTTATTACCCATAACCTATATGAACTTAGAAAAAATGGAAAACAGAGACTTTCTTACCTTGTAAACCGCACCAAATCCACCTTCACCAAGCTTATTACTCATTGCAAACTTATTAGTTGCAGCTTCGATTGTCTTAAAATCGTATACCAATGAATCTGTAGTTGAAATATCACTTTCAGCTGCAAAGAATGATTGTATTAGTTATGCTTCATGTTAGCCCTCTTGACTAAGGCCTAAGGGACAATATATGTTGATAATGAAAGGAAACAATAAAGAGGTAATTCAAAAAAAAACTAACATTCAATCTCAGTTCTTTGGTATGGTTTTCTCCTCCGGAAAAGAATAAATCCAAGAACAAGAAGTATCAAAACGGCAATAACAGTGGGAACGGTGATCGCCACAACAACTCCAGCTGAGATTCCTTTGCTATCTTCTCACAACACATAAGAAAAAAGTTGTCATAATATATTTCAGTTTTGTTACAATCATAGTTCTTTCTCAGTTGGAAGACTTACTATCGTCAGTCGTGTTGACTTCATCACCTGCAGGTTGTGGCACAGGCGGAGGAGGAGGAGGAGAAGGGACCGTAATATTATCAAAAGCTTTGGAGTATACATAAAATTCCCACCGGAAAAAACAGCTCGGCCGCAGAATAACGCCTCCTCGATTTTGTCTACAGCATGACTGGTACTCATCTGCGCTTCTTTTCAGACAATGTTCACAATCACGAAATGAAAGATCTGGCGTGCATTGCATCAATGCATACATATCCTCGAATGTTGTCAAGGTTGCAATTTCAGCTGAGTAATGGTTATTACTAGACGATGGTGTGCTTTTGGCTGTGGAGGCTGTAGCAATCATACGAACCATTAAATCTTCCCATATTGTTGTGAACCGATCTGTTAGATTTGAGTTGATAACTCCAGTGTTGGTAAGCAGTAACTTCGGGTCAAGATCTGCAGATCCAGAGAGAGAAGTGTTGGAGTAACGCACATAGCAAAGCGTGGGATCACCTGGCCATGAATACGCTTCTGTTTGGTTAGGACAATTCTTTAAAAATTCATCAGACGCTTTCTTGATACAATCAGAACAGTCTTCTGATTTTGATCCTGGGATGCACATCCCAACTGCGTAGACACGGTTCGGTTCTTGTCCGATCGAACCGTTGTAGTATAAACCGTCTTGGGCCGTGACATTAGAAGGAAGAGAAGAGAGTATGAGACGGCGATTTACGTCGTAAGTACTGTTAGGTCTGAAAGTCCCCTTGTTCTCCGTGCATGTTTGTGCTGAAACTGAAGCAACACCGAAGCTTATGAGGACAAAACAGAGGATTGAAAACAGAGTCCTCCTCTGTTTCATTGTTTCTTCAAGGTTTTCGTAAAAGCCAAATCTTTGTGTTTAGTGTTTATGCATCTGTCCGTTTCTTACCAGTTTAAACAACAACATAGAAGTTTCTATTCCAAATTTCTAATATTGAATTCGTCAACTATCAACTTGATAAATAGTGCACGGTCCTTTGAATTTGCTACATACACGGTCATAAAAACGAGTATCATAGTCAAAGTCAATGATATTTTCTTTGTTCACATAAAATAATAGGGATATCAAACCCAGTGACGTATGGAGTGATGGAGAGGAACAAGATAAGTATTAAACTTAATTGTCAATGTCATTGAAGGTTACGCAACTAAACCAGTTTTCGTATATAATTAAGTGGGCATTTCGGTTTAAGTTCGGGTTCGGTTTGGGTTCGGTTCGGTTCGGTTCATTCAGTTTTGGTAAAACTCTAACCAAACTCAATCGAAGTTCGGTTTGGTTTGTAGTTGGATCGGTTTATGTTTGGTTTGGTTCGGTTCAGTTCGGTTTTAGTTTGGTTCAGTTTTAATTCGGTTTAAAAATCAATTAATGTAACAAAATAAAATTGATTATGGTTTTATAATAGTTAATTAATCAAATAAATTTGAAAAGTTAGAAAATTAAAATTAAATACCTAATATTAAATATAATTAAATCTATATTTATATTTAGGTTTTATTAGAAAAGTTAAAATAAAGTAAAACAGAAACCAAATGCAAGTGGTAATAGGTAAAAAATCACATATTTATAAATTTAATAATATTATTAATTAATTTAAGAAACACATTGGGTTATCGGTTCGGTTCGGTTGAACCATTTAGGTTGAGAAGAAACATAACCGAATGGTTGGAGTGTAGGATTGGGTTTGGTTTGGGTCGGTTTGAGTTCGGTTGGTTCGGTTCGGTTTAAATGCCCACCCCTAATATTATAGACTTGGAGAAAACCTCTGGTTTGGTTCATGCTGCTCAGACTTTGAATAGGACCTATTAAGTCATAAACCGGTTTGGTTTAATAGGACTGGTTTTGAAAGAAATAGGTGGTTAGAATGTTGATTTGGGTTCAAGTTTGAGAATAAGAAGGGAAATACAGGTTTACTTGGTCAAAAGAAAAAAAAAAGTCTCTAAAGTTAAGTTTGGTTAAAAGCTCCAAATATGAAAGAAAAGAGATATTAAATCTTGTTATAGTCTCCTAGAATCAAAAAGAAAAGAGTAAAGAAAAGTCAATTAAGATTGGAAGTATAGCAAATAAAAAAAATAAGAAAGAAAGAGACCTAGTGTTTAAAATAAAGAGTAGTTTTGGAGATTTACAAAAAGAATAAGACCAGAAGTTACAAAGGGACTTTAAGAACTTAAAGTCTAGTTTTTGGGTTGAAAAGAAAGAAAAGAAAGATGAGAAAAGTGTATGAAAAGTGTCTAGGTGGGTAGAACATCAAGAGCTAAGCTTTGTATGCCTAAATTGTTCTCAATCTTAGATTGCTTTCACCTTCTTATTTGAGAGTAAACCACCTAAAAACGCCTTTCCTCTTAAACCAATTGAGCTTAATTTTTTTTCCATTTGCAAGATTGCACCAAACACTTCAATGAATGTGAAAAAGATGTTCAATAGGATTGCAAGTCTTTGCCAATAGATAGAAAGTGAACTAGACTGGTGCATTGTGATAAGCTAAGAAAAATATTTGTAAACACTTTGATTGATCTTAGCACCATTGAATTGCATTTAAGTACTATGGTTTGAATCCTTTGTCTCATGCTCTTAGGTTCTGAGTCCCATTTTTAAACCTCTCTCCTATGTTACCACTTGGTTTTTGCTAGAGGACTAGCAAGAGATAAACTTGGGGGAGTTGATATACTCTACATTTACTTTCATGGTTGTTATGTTCCATTATATTGTGTTTCACTAGTATTTTCATTGTGTTTTGTTGCATTTAGTGTCCAAGTGAGTCTTCTTACATTTTAAAGTTTCCATAGTGTTTTTGTCTATGGTTTGGTGTGTGTTGTGTGTCTTTTGAACCATTTCAGATTTATATAATGGAAGACACACATTTGGATGGAAACAAGATAATTGATGATTCGGAACCAGTCTGCAGTCCCTCAAAGATCGACTCATATGAAGACCTTTCCTTTGGATTTAGCTCCAGAGTTCTACATCAAAGTTATTTAAATTGAGTAAGATTTTCAATGGAGGTGATTTCAGGTCAATCGGATGTGCATGTAAAATGATATACCAGTTTTAGTGAACGTATATACAGCCAGAGCGAAGACTGGAGCCACCAGACAAAACGATCGACCATTTGGTCGATCGTGTGGTCGATCAACTGGAGCTAGACTTGAACAGACCCGCAGACTTCAACAATCGACCATTTGGTCGATCAAATGGTCGATCAACCCGAGCTGGACTTGACCAGACTTCTGAGACTTGACCGTCAACCAAGCGATCGACCAATGGTCGATCAAACATTATTTTTGGAACCAAAAACCGGTTTATTCCGGTTTTCTTTGATTTGTTTTATTCCAATCCGGTTTAGTTTCCTATTTTCTTAGAAATACACTAACTCCTCATTAGGAGAGACCATATTTTGTTTTAGCAGTTTTGAAGGTTCTTAAGCTTGTTTATTCTAAGTTATTGGATTTTTTTGTTGATTTTCAAGTTACCAATAGTAATTTCTCCTTTATCTTCTCTAATATACAATCTCTAATTATGATTTCACAAGGATCAAACCTCTACCTTTGTGTGATCATGATCATGAGTGAGTAGATCTTTTCGAACTTTGGGCTTGCTAGATGATTGATCTTTGATGTTTAAGGCTTTATTTACATATATTATTTCTTGTTTAGTGATTATAATGCTAGATTAACCTTAATTATGTTAACTCTAGATATTAGGACTTCTTTGCCCATAAGGTGTTTGATGAAATTCCTGAACTAAACTATTCAAGAGCTTTGCATTCTTAGCCAATAGAAATTGATGATTAGAGTGCTTAGACTTGATTATAATGCATTTTTATTTTGTGACTGCCTTTGGAAATTGTTGATGATTACTTTATTAGCATAGGATCTCAATTATAGAAGTGAATTGATTTGCATTAGTGTTCTTACCAAAATATTTTTCTTGATTGTTTGCTTAGACATCTAGGATTTTATTAGCTATTTCCCAAGTCATTAACCTTGCCCAAGGTTCATTTGTTTAATCTTAATTTAAAGCAGTTTAAAGTTTGTTTTTTCCTTGCTTTGTCTTTTGTTTAAATTTGCTTGTTAGTTAAGTTGTTATATAAAACCAATCCTTTTTTATTAGCTTAGATTAAGATTCATGTGTACTGTTGATCATTGCAAACGGAGATATAATTTAATTGATAAAAGTACTACATCATGGCACAGTCACAAGAGGTTCTGGAGGAGGAGAAGCCACCGTAATATCATCAAAAGCGTTGGAATACGTATACAAATCCCACCGCAAAAAGCAGCTTGGCCGCATAACAACACCTCCTTGCCTCTGACCACAACATGACTGGTAGTCATTTGCGCTTTGTCGCAGACAATTTTTACAGTCACGAGAAGAAAGATCCGGTGTGCATTGCATCAAGGCATATATGTTCCGGATAGGTGTCAAGGCTGCTGAATCAGCTGTGTAATGGTTATCACTGGAAGAAGGTGTGCTTTTGGCTGTGGAGGCTGTACCAATCATACGAGCCATTAATCCTTCCCATATTGTCGTGAACTCTGTTAGATTTGAGTTGATATCTTCAGTGTTGGTGAGCAGTGAGCGCGGGTCAAGATCTGCAGATCCAGAGAAAGAAGTGTTGGAGTAACGCACATAGCAAAGCGTGGGATCACCTGGCCATGAATACGCTTCTGTTTGGTTAGGACAATTCTTTAAAAATTCATCAGACGCTTTCTTGATACAATCAGAACAGTCTTCTGAAGTTGATCCAGGGATGCACATCCCAACTGCGTAGACACGGTTCGGTTCTTGTCCGATCGAACCGTTGTAGTATAAACCCTCCTGAGCCGTGACGTTGGAAGGAAGAGAAGAGAGGATGAGACGGCGATTTACGTCGTAAGTACTGTTGGATCTGAAAGTCCCCTTGTCCTTCGTGCATGTCTGAGCTGAAACTGAAGCAGCACCGAAGCTTCTGAGGACAAAACAGAGAATTGAAAACAGAGTTCTCTGTTTCATTGTTTCTTCAAGATTATCGTTAAAGCCAAATCTTTGTGTTTAGTGTTTATGCATCTGTCCGTTTCTTACCAATTTAAACAACAACATAGAAGTTTCTCTCCAAAATTTTCTAATATTGAATTCGTCAACTGTCAACTTTATTTATATTTTGACAGTTGACGAATTCAATTTAAGAAAATTTTGGAGAGAAACTTCTACATAACATGTGAATTTGCTACATACATGGTCACAAAATCAAGTGTCATAGTCAAAGTCAACGTCAATAGGTAAAAGTCAATAATATTTTCTTCGTTCACATACTATGATAACGGATATCAAACCCAGTAACGCATGGGGTGATGGAGAGGAACAAGTCAACAAGATAAGTAATTAAACTAAAGTGTTCATTGGTTGTTACGCAATTAAACCAGTTTTGGTATATATTATAGACTTGGAGAAAACCTCTGGTTTGGTTCAGGCTGCTCAGACTTGGAATCGTATAGGACCCTGTTAAGTCAATAAACCGGTTTGGCTTATCATACAAACATGTGACACAGGAACAGGTCAAATTTTTGAAGCCAATAAATACAAATGTGTATATGATAAGAGTTCGTACATAAAGTTTAATTGAACTGGTCCAATTTCTCAATGGAACATCAAATTCAACGAGGTTCAAGATCTGTAATGGTTTTGATAGTTTGTGGATCGGACCTGATCGTACATTGGATAGACTCGACACCATCTCGTTCTTGGTTACCTCTATTTGGAAAAAAGAATCAAGGTGGCTGAGCCGCTGAGGAACGGGTAAATTGAGGGAAGTGTTAGTGAGCATTATCATTATTGTCGACAAGCTGGGACGATCTGTTGGATCTTCTTGAACACATAGAAGTGCCATGTGGATGCATCTTGTCACTTCTTCGGTTTGACAGTTCTCTGAAATGGTTGAATCTAGGAGTTCTAATGGTGACTCGCTTCTCCACAATGTCCAAGCCTGTAACACAATCAACCAAGAAGTTCTATTAAATTAATCACAGTTAAGCATTTGATCATCTAACAAGAAGTTCTTCTTTTGTACTCACATATGTGACCAAATTCTCTACTCTAGTTCCTGAATGGTGGCCGAATCTGTTACTTCAACCGCTAATAATCTCAAGAACTAAAACTCCGAAACTGTAGATATCAGAATTTGTTGAGAATATGCATACAACACATATTCTGGGGGCATGTAACTGCTGCAAAAAAGCAAAAAATCTGAAGTACATAAATGGCGAAAAAATATTTTTGAAGCTTTGGTAAACATCAAGACTTAAGAGTAATACACATATATCGTGTCCCAACTATTCTGTTTGTATTAGCCCCACTTTGGTCGATCCCAAAAATTCTGGCCATTCCAAAATCAACAATTTTCGGGTTCATATTGGCATCTAGGAGAATGTTTTCTCACTTTAAGACCATGATGTACGATTGTGAGCCGTAAATCTTGATGAAGATAAAGAATTCCTCTAGTGATTCTTAGGCCTGGGCATAAAAACCATACCCGAATACCCAACTCGGAACCCGACCCGAAAACCGGGTTCGGGTTAGGTATGGGTTTGCCTATAAAATCCTATTGGGTTCTATTTTTCAATACCCGTGGGTTCGGGTTAGGGTCGGGTAATACCCAGTACCCGTTTGGATACCCATCAACCCGAACCTATAAACATATTTATAATATTTACCATTAATATAATGCAATTATCCAAAATTATAATTATAATTTTGAATATTTCATTTAGTTTTATACCTAAATATCAAAAATAATCAAAATATCTAAAATAAATTGTTACATAAGTCAAAATTTAGATAAATTTAATTAATTTTAGAGATTTTTTTTCGGGTACCCGGTAGTTCGGGTGCTAATCGGGTTCCAAAATTTGTAACCCAAACTGACCTGAACCCGATAGTACCCAAACCAAACCGAACCCATATATCTAAAAATACCCAATAGATTTTATTTTTCTAAACCGGTTTACCCGAATCCGAACGGGTAATACCCAAACCCAAACGGGTTACCCGAATGCCCAATATGCTAGTTATTTATAAAAATACCCAATGGGCATTCAGGTAAATTAAAGCTCAATACCCAATGCCCAATAATGCCCAGTATTTGATCTATGAGATTTTTCAAACACTAAATTAAAGCTCCTTTGAGCATCATGGTACGTACAAACTTATGTGACATGTATAATAATAATAATATACATGCAAACATAGAAATATTTGTCTATGGTCTAAACGTAGCTTCTTTGTCTCACCTTTTCTGGTAATGGCATCTCTTTATGTTTACGTATAAATGTATAATATAAAAAGAAAGAGATCAAATATTTCTATGTTTACATCATAAAAAAATAATAATGAACATAAAAAGAAAGAGATCAAATAAATTGGAAATAAATATAGAAAAATAAAAGAAAAGATAATATTATAAGATATAGAAATCAACCATAGATCTATATAGAAAACAAAGAAGGAAGTCATGAGATTATTTACAAAAGTTGTCCAACCAAGTTTACAAAGTCATATTTATGTTTGACTTATGATTTTCTTTCCATACCTCTCTAGTCAGAAAACTGTTAATTGTAATTCTTAATCTAGTCGTATTATTTATGATAGAGATAATGTATTTGAAAACTGATCCAATCAAATGACTCCATGCAATATTGAGTTTGGTCTATGTATTTTTCTTCTTTGTTTGATCTGAAGCTGTTGCAATATTGAGTTGAAAAAAAAAATTAACATTTTAACATGTAACTAATAATTGACATATGGAGAAGTAGAGTGAGAAACGTTTCTTCCCCTAGTAATTTTAGAAACGTTTCTCTTCCTTCCTCTCTCTTTTTTGTATTTTTTATTACTTTTTAATAAAAGAATTTATGGAAGTAACAACCAGTAATAATAGTTTTAATATGTTTTAACCAGTTATCTCACCCCCTTCCTCCTCACGTGGGTCTGGGTATGCATTTTTCTTTAAAAACACTAGTTTAATTTTGTTTAGTCTATAAATTTATGTTATAAATGGTTCCCCCTTCCTTCTTTAATTCTCACATGATGTTATAAATATGGGATTATTAGATTTAAAAATAATAAATAAACATCCTTAAAATGACAACCTACGCTATAACACTAGTTTGATGGCAGCAGAGTTTGAGAGAGATAGAGCCATAGAGGTCCCCCTTTACCTCAGTTGTTATAAGAGAGAGGTCCCGCTTACCTCCCAAATACATTTCGTTTCCTCGTAAAAATAGATCAATTTTACTACATTTTTGTAAAAGAAGTTGTGAGAAGATTAATAAAGGTTTCATAAAAACAGAAAAAAAGAAAAAAGTATCTCTGAAACTCTTTTTTTTTGCCTTTCTCTCGCAGATTTTCATTTATTAAAGACACATCAATCAATGTTCTCAAATTCGATCGACCTTATAATCTGATAATATCTTTGAGTTTTAGATCGAATTTGGGTAAATATTGAACCAATATACTTATTTTAACAAAATTATGGTGGGAAAATGAAAGAGAATTTAAAAAAAATGGTTGAAGAGCGAAGATCTGCGCCGTAGGGTTTCTAAAAAAAATTGGGGAAGAAGATGACTTTGGTGATTAAGAATATTCACTTATTGGGAAAAAGTAAGATTCGAACCCTTATCCTCTCCACACTTGAGTTTATTTGTAACTACTGTGCCACTTAGATGTT
The DNA here is from genome assembly GCF_030686135.1 of Camelina sativa. Classification (NCBI taxonomy): domain Eukaryota; kingdom Viridiplantae; phylum Streptophyta; class Magnoliopsida; order Brassicales; family Brassicaceae; genus Camelina; species Camelina sativa. The sequence goes on along the minus strand of NC_141891.1, from coordinate 9,630,599 downwards.
TTAACTTATTTTTTGCTTTTTAGTTTACATAATGAATAATAATTATATGTGTTATTATTATTATTATTATTATTATTATTATTATTATTATTATTATTATTACTATTATTATTATTATTGATATTATTATTATTATTATTTTGCGTGTATTTGTTTTTTTTTTAAACGTTCTTCACTTATGTACGTATAAAAGGCAAAGATCTCATCTTTTATGTTTTCTTACTTCAGATTTTTCATTTATAATATCTATGGTATTAGACCAAAATATAAATTTTGTATTTTATTATTCATAATATATGAATCTTTCAATTTACAGTATGAAACAATAAGTTTTATATTTACGTGCTTCCTTTTTTTTCATTTAAAAAAAAAATATATTTACTAGTGTAACTAATAACAATATTCATATTTGTTTTTATGAATGGTTTCAGGATCAGTTGTTTTGGGTTTGGCTAAGGATTACTATTAATAAAAGGACAATTTGAGCCCTGTGAGAATGTCCACCTCAACCAAGTTCACACTTATCTTAGAGCATGTCACATAAGCAGCAAATATAAGAAAAAACCCAAGAAAACAAGTAAAAAAATTCGATTAAATTTTTCCTTTAGATTCTTCGTCTTCCCCTCTTAATATTGATCATAAATTTTTCGGATTACAAAACCGAAAAGCCTCACCTATTATTGAAAACAACAAACCAAATCAAGGGTACTTAATTTGACGAGCATAGACGATGAGTGATTGGATATAACGAAATGAAACGACAGCCCTTATGGTCATTAGTCGTACCAGAGAGATGGCGATGAAAACCCTCGAAAAGTTCCACATAAACTCAAGGTAAAACAAAGTCTGCAATTGCCCACAAAAACATCATTATGCTTCTTTATCTTTAATAATAGGTTAATAGTAGTTTGTTTAAACTTTAGGGTTTCTATCTACCTTTTGGAGTTTGAGGTTATGTATTGATAAGTAATCTTACATGATATATATGTTTTTCTGAGTTTATTGCGGTTGTTCTGTTTTGAAAGTGATTTGGCGTGCTATTATTTTTGTTTATGAAAGACCTAAATAAAGAAAAGATACATCGTTGTTCATTTCTTTTTCTGCACTTCAAAGTCTAGATACCAATAAGAAAGAATATGTGGTTGCGTTATATGAATAGTTTATCCAAATATTTAAATTGTGTTTCATATAACTTGTGGATTGTGCTTTCATTCCTTTCTGAATCTGTCAAAGAAAAGGACGGACATGTTCATGTTGAAGATTGAGTCTTCGATTAAACCTGCAAAGAATAAGAACAATCATTGTGAGGCAAAGAATGAGAAGAAGAAGAATCACAAAAGATTGGAATTAAAGCGACCGTAGAAGAAGAAGATGCAGAGAGGAGTCAACTACAAGAAAAAAACAATGTCAAACAATAAGACAAGTGAAACTGTCGTGACTTAAGTTAAGACAATAAGAAGTAATTGGGCTAATTGTTTAGTTAGACTCAAATGAGTGAATATGTTGTGTTAGTTAATGTCTAAAATCTAAGTGCAGTTTTTGATGCAGTGCAGTCTAAGCATGAGTAGGTGTGGCTTGTGTAAGAGCCTAGGATCTAGAAGTAAGGTCTAGAGTATGGGTGCAAGTAGAAGATGTATGTGCATGGATTGTAAGAGACATCCAAGCTAATACAGTATAGTCTTTATGAGTACGTACAATGTTTTCTGCCTCTCTAGAATAAAGAAACTAAACGAAGTGTAACAAAGAGAGAACAAGGAAAAAAACCTTTGAGAGAGAAACAAAGGCTAAAAGTGGGAATATCAACAGTTCAACACACCTAGAGAATTAACACAAAATCTAAATGATTCTTATATTTGGTTATAATCACACATGCCACCACTCAAGAGAATAAATAAGAAAGCTCAAACTGTTCACCAGATTGTGCTGTAGCCTACTTATTATCTCCATATGAACGTATCTCAGTCAATTGTGTTATGAGAATTCCTCTTTATATTTAGCGTGTTTTGATATTACATTCAACGACACCTTAGATAATAGTCGAGTGACCATCAACAATAACTCAATTCCAAAGATATACAAAATTCAAATATTATATATTACTTCATATTTCATACGGTAATTTTTTCTTTACCTCAAATAATACGCTTGGTTATAATGTCAGATACAAAATAATGTAACTTTTACATATAATACAAAAAATTAATTTAGATTTTATAAATAAACTAGCTCAATTGTCAAATGTCTTTCCGGGCGTAGCTTGGATTTTCACAGTCATCATCATCATCTCGAAAGAGAAGACAAACCTCTGTGACCTTTAAGCAGCTAAAAAAAACATGGATGCATTCATTTACACCTTCCAAAACAAGGCAACCTTTAATTACAATAATCCAAACAATAGAAAAAAAAATTAACAAACTAAAATAGAAAAAAAAAATAAACAAAAAACAAAAAAAAGAAACAAAATACAAAACCAAAAGGCCATGCCTCAAAACAAAATTTACAAACAAAATGTAATCAAACACATTACAGAAATTTTAAACAAATCATTTTTTAAAAAATATATATATATATATATATATGTAGATATACATTAACTAACCACGAAATATAATAACAACAAAACATAATGAAAAAGTATAACTATGCAAAAAAAAAAGAAATCTTCAGATGTAATAAACCCTAATATATATGGAAACAAATCTTCAGATGTAAAGCAACCAACAACAAATAAAAACAAAACAACATTCCAATTATATAGTTTTTATGTAAATAAGCGTGAAACAAAACTGCGCGTAGCGCGGTATAATCTCTAGTATACAAAATGAGGAACTACGTAGTGGAAAATTTGGAAAATTTGATTGAAGTTCAAAGGCACCGTCAAGAAATCAAATTACGTGAAGTGCTTAGGCTTCAAATGCCTTTACTTAATGAGTGGTCATAATTAGACGCAAAAAACTCGGAAGCGTTGAGCAAGCTAACTGAAAACTCCATGCTTTGTCTGTCCGTTTACCCCTCCCCTCGTACATGGTGCCACGGTTAGATAATATTATTTCTTTTGGAAAACAAATTTGTTTATAATGTTTTTGCTAATGAAAAAGATTAATCATGTGGAGGTTATAGATAGATGTGGTGTCCATACATGAAGAAATGATCATAGCTATAGACAGTGCCGGCCACAGATACAAGCAAAGCAAGCACTTGCTTGCGGCCGGTAATTTAATAAAAAAAAATTCGGCCTGAAATTTATTTAAAGTATAGGTAGTCTAGTGGTTGTGTTTAGGTAACTCTCTCTTTGACTTCCCAGGTTCGATTCCCCAAACTTTTAACTGTCCAACTTTTTTTTTTTCCGTTTCTATGCAAAAAAATCTTATATTTTCCTTTTTATATAAAAATATATATATCTTATAAATTATTAGTGTTTAGAAAACGAAATAGGAAAAAAAATCAATTAACCCTACTACCCTAGACAATTTGTCGATCATAGGTTCTCTTCTTCCTTATTCCTTCTTCCTTCTTCCTCTACCCTGTCTACTGAACATCTTTTCTCTCCTTGTTAAATATTATCTATTTCTTTCTCTGGTTTTGAATTTACTAATCCTTATTGTTCTTAAATAATCAATTTTGTCTCTGGATCCTATACCTATTTAAGAATTCATCTTATAAATTTGGATTTTATTAGTTAATCTTTTTCTTTTTTATTGTGATTATCTATGACATAGTTTTAACGTTTTGTGACCAGTGCGGCATTGCCCCATATTCAATTATATAAATATTGTTGTGTGGTGTGCATCTTAGTTACATTCTTCTTCATACATCTTTATTTGTGCTAACTTTTAATATATTTTTTTCAGTAAGATGTCTTCTAAAGGAATAAGAAGTGAGAAAGGTGGTGCTCAAAAAATAAGAGAAAAGAAGAGACAAGAAACACTAACAAAGTCTCAAGAAAATTCGATGTTAAGGTATGTTAAACGAACTAAAACTTCTAAAACTGATGAGAATTCAGAGGAGATCAACAAAAACAACAGTGATGAGGATGTTGTGCCTGAAAATGTCCAAGATAGAAATATTGGTGAACATGTAGTCAGAGATGAGCATCACTGTGAAGAGAATATGAATGATAGTGAGAATAGGAAAGAGAATGAGAATGAAGATGAGAAAGCTGATGATTTTACGGAATATCAAATCTCTGGGAATGTTAGTGATCCTGGAAATTGGGAAAAAGTTGATAATAAGCTGAGAGATTTTTTGGTTGAAAAAGGTCCAGTGACATGACTTCCAACTGATTATCATTTTCCAAGAGATCGTATTGGAAGATGTTTCTGTCATTCATATTATACAAGAGAAATAATGAATGGAGAGAAGCAAGATAGGCGATGGTTAGTTTACTCAAAAATAAAAGATAAGATCTTTTGTTTTTGTTGAAGTTATTTACACATGACAAAAATGCTAATCAGTTAGCAAATGTTGGATATAGTGATTGGAGAAATATTTCACAAATGCTCAAGGAACATGAAAAAAGTCATAAACATATCATATGTATGTCTAATTGGATGGAGTTAGAAGTACGACTAAAGAGGGATAACACTATTGATAAGTATATGCAGGATGCGATCAACAAAGAGAAAGCACATTGGAGAGATGTGTTGTTGAGGATAATTGCAATGATAAAAGGTCTTGCCAAAAATAATTTAGCGTTTCGTGGAAGAAATGACAAAGTTTGGGTGGATGGTAATGGAAATTTTTTGGGCATGATTGAGTCGGTTGCAGATTTTGATCTTGTGATGAAAGATCATATTAGACGAGTTGAAGACCATGAAATTTGTAATCATTATATGAGTCACCAAATTCAGAATGAGTTGATAGAGATGCTTGGGGATGAAATCAGGCAAATGATTATAAAGAAGATTCATTATGCAAAGTATTTTTCTGTTATTCTTGATACTACTCCATATATAAGTAACAGAGACCAGATGTCGCTAATTATCCGATGTGTGGATATTTCTGAGCCTTCTCCAAAGATTGAAGAATTTTTTTGACATTTATAGAAGTTAAAGACAAAACCGGAGAAGGAATTTTTGAGACTCTACAAATGGTATTACTTGATCTTGGGTTGAATATTGATGATGTTAGAGGACAAGGTTACGATAACGGGTCAAACATGAAAGGGAAACATAAAGGAGTACAGAAGAGATTGCTTGAAATCAATCCAAGAGCTGTTTACACGCCATGTGGTTGCCACAGTTTAAATCTTGCACTTTCAGATATAGCTTCTTCGTCTAAAATGGCGGTATCATTTTTGGAATTATTCAGCGAATTTATTGTTTGTTTGCCTCTTCAACAAATAATTGTGAAGTTTTCAGAGAAATTGGGAATGGTATTACGGTTAAACCATTATCACAAACTCGCTGGGAGAGTCGTGTTATAAGCGTTAAAGCAGTTAGATTTCAAGCTCCACATATTCGAGATGCTTTGTTTCACTTGGCCGAAAATAGTGATAATCCGAAAACAAGAAGCGAGGCAGAGTCTCTTGCAATGAGCGAAACCCATGGAATTGGGAGTTTTGAGTTTTTGTTTGGGATGATTATTTGGTATGAACTCTTGTTTGTTGTTAACAAGGTAAGCAAGCTCCTCCCGTCAGAAGATATGGATATTGATATTGCTATTGCTCAGCTGAAAGGTCTTATTTGTTTTTTAGAAACTATAGAGATACAGGGTTTCAAGCAGCAAAAATAGAAGCTAAACGGATTGCCATTGATATGAATATTGATCCTGTATTTTCGGTGAAGGTAAAGTGTTTGAGCAAAAAGAAAAGGTATCATGATGAGAGCCTGAAAAAGTTGGGGAAAATGTGATATTGACACCAGAAGAAGATTTCAGAATCAATTACTTCATCAAAATCGTTGATCAAGGTTTGGTTTCTTTTGAAACAAGGTTTGATCAGCTTCAAAGTTATGAAAAGACTTTTGGATTTTTATTTGACTTAAAGAAGCTGAAGTTACTGGATGATGATAAGTTGAAGGCTTCTTGTGCTAACCTTGAAGTTTTCTTGAAGCATGACACTCATTATGATATTGATGGTAATGATCTATTTTTAGAGCTGAAGCTTTTAAAAGGATCTTTACCTAAAGATATTAAAAAGGTTGTTGAGGTTTTGGATTTTCTTAAACAGATGGAAAGTTGTTATCCCAATACATGGACTACATATCGCATAATGATGACGATTCCCGTTTCTGTTGCTTCTGCGGAAAGAAGTTTTTCAAAGTTGAAGCTCATTAAATCTTATTTAAGGTCGACTATGTCACAAGATAGACTGAATAGATTAGCGATGATGTCCATTGAAAGGAGTTTGGCAGCAAACTTGACTATGAAACCTTGATGGATGAGTTTGCATGTAAAAATGGAAGGAGAATCATTTTCACACGAAAAAAAAATATTGATCTGTGATGCTTTAGAACTTTTTGTGCTTTTGTTAAAATTATCCAGATTTATTATTTAGTTTGATCAAAAAAAAAAATTTTAGTTTAAATATGTGCAAATCAGCCTTTTTCTTCAGTTCGCTTGTAGCCATACAAAACATATGGCTGGCTCTGTCTGTAATGGTACATCATTGATAGTTTGTGCTATCTCTGAAGCAACACGGAGGCTTATGAGGCCAAAACAGAGGATTGAGAATATAATTTTCTGCTTCATTGTTCCTTGAAAGAATATAGCTTTGCCTTAGATTATTTAAACAGCCAATTATAGCTTCTAAGGGCATATTTAGTGGTGGGTTGTTAGAAGGGGAGTTCTTAAATTTTTTATGAATTAATTGTGTACTGTTTGGAATATAAGAACCCATGATCTCTTAGATAAAATTTTCTTTTTTATTGGTAGGTTCTTATTTTGGATCTCTTATTTTTGAAAATATTGTTTTTTAAAATTTAAAATTTTTAAATAGAATAGAAATGGTATAGAATATCAAGGATTACATTTATATGAAGAAAAAATCAATGTAATTTAGTATTCTACTACATAACATTTACAAAACATTTACAACATATTGTAAAAGAAAAAAGAAAAAAAACTAAAGTTGTTGATTCTGGTTAAGCATTCTCAATAATCCACAAACAGAGCGGCCATGTCTCTCTCAACTTCTTCTCTTCACACAAGTGGGAAAATAACGAGTGGGAAAATTGCGATTCTTGAAACTTGGTTGAACAAAGCTATAGAAACTCCAACTGCAACAAGCTCCACATGACCTGAATTCATCATAAGTTATAAGAAGAACCAAATATTTAAACCAATAATTTCAATTTTTTTTGTTGAAAGACTTGTTGTTGTTACGAATTTGGCCAATGAAGGCTGTGTCAACTAGAGATGCGATAGGATCAGCTGTTAAAGCAAGTGCTGCAGGGTAAGCAATTCACGCTATCTCCAAACCAAGCTCATCAAATTTCAAAACTGACCTGATACATCGATGTAAACCAATTCTAAGTTTGTTTCTAAACATGATTGCAAACAGAACTATACAAAAAAGTAAGAGCAGCCATATCTTTAACCTCTTGTATTCCCAAAAGCTTCATGGCAACACAAGCTTTCTTAATCTTGGGATTTGGTGCCATTTTTAGAAAATTCTCTGCAACAACAAGGCCGAATTAAACACTGAACTCACAAAACTTCAGGAAAATACAGAGAGAAGTAACAAAAATGAAAACTTTCATCTTTCTATCCCCGGGTGAAGGAGGGAGAAACCAGAGATGAGTAAAGAGGGTTAGATGAGTAACGAAACTAATGTGACTCTTAAAGCCACCAAAATACAGATACTTTTTTAGTTTTTACCCACCAAAAAGATTGGAATAGTTAAAAGCTGTTGAGGAAAAGATCACAGAGAATGACAACAAAAGAAGGAAGTGTGAACAAGATATTGTTGAATTGCAGAGACAAGAAATGTTGATGAAGGAAGCGAAAGTGGCACTAGACAAGGAGATAGCTCTGATGCAGTCTGGAACTAAATTAAGTAGAAAGTGTCCGTGCCCTGTAGGAATCTTGATAGCTCTTAAAAGGAACAACATTTTGAGTAAATGCAAATGACTGTTTCAGCTCAACACCTACAAAAACGATAATCACTAGAATCTTTTTGGTAAACAAGAAATTATAATATAAGGGCATGATGATTCTTATGGATTGGTTCTACTTGGACAATCTAAATATCCAAAATTTCAGAAGACGACTCCGCTAGAGTTTTACAACAATGTAGACAACTCTTCAATCCTAATTTCCCCATTAGATCAGTCAAGAAAATCAAAACAGATGATAAATAACAAGAGGCAGCCAAAACAATTCTTCAAAGCACATCCGCTATGCAAATCATAATATTCATAATCCAAAATAGCCGCAGTTACATATAAAGATCATAGATTTATAAATACAAATCGATCAAAGACTTAGAATCATCCATATCAAAGATCATACCTTTGCTTGCGCTAATGAGAAAGAATCCATCTGAAGTCATCGGACTATAAGCAATTGAGAACCGATTCAATCTCCTCCTCTGATTCCAATCTCCTACGATTCCAACTGATCCCATCTCATCCGATTGAGAGATTCGCGACAAAGAGAGAGAGAGAGGGAGAGGAAGAAAAAAAACACAATCGGGCCAAAAAAATTGCTCTGGATTAAACGGAGCCAACGATTTAGCGACACGTCACAGTCTCTTATGTGAAATTGAGGTTACTATATAAGAGGAGCTCTTCAATTTTTTCCCATTTTCTGATTTATTTTTTTATCTCTTTTCCCTTAAAACCCCATTAACAACCTGCCGATAAACAAGCTCTAATGGTTTTGTTATTAAAAGCGATCAACCAATTTCAAAATGTTTGATTTCGTCAAACTGATAAAGGTGTTCCTTTCCTTAAACTTATGTATCGAATCTTTAGCTTTTCCAGGAAGATTCTCAAAAATAACACCAAAATATGTTTTTGTTCCAAACTTAGCACAACATCTTTAAAATTCCAAAAATAACACTAATTAATCTTCTAAAATTAAATCCTAAATTCAAAATACTAAACAATACTCCTCAAAACTATATCCTAAATGTGAAATTGAGAACCCAAACATAAAAAATCAAATTCTAAAAATTAATTTTAAATATTTTAAGGGAAAATGACATCAAAACCCACTTTGGGGGTGAGTTCTTCCACCAAAACCCACTTTCCACTCATGCTATACTTTCTCAAGTTTTTGCCTTATGTGGCCATATTCCTATTACATTTTTGCCCCTCTCCTCTTTTTCTCCTTCTTTTCTCTCTTTTTCTCTTTTTTTTTTGTTGTTGTTAACACTTTAAATGGTTATCATAAAACAAATTGTCTATTTATTTATATAAAATATGTTATGATTATATATTTTCTACATTTTAAGATACATATTGCTATATTTTTTATGAATTTTTAGATTATACAGTATCCATTTGTCGTTGAACATTTGTTCAATGATAAGTGGATAATCAATTGCAGTATTGTTAATAGATAGTTACTTGTGTTTATTCATACATAAATTTGGTTAGATCTTTATCTATAGCATATTATCCATAACACAACATAGACCAAATAAGTAAAAAACACTTTAATTCTAAATTTTAAATCCTAGAACATAAACCCTTGAACCCAAAACCAAAACTATTCACTTTTAAAAAAAATAAACAAAGTTTAGTGGATAGAAAAACTATGGATAGGTCTCCATAGATTTACAAAGCATATCTAGACATTAAGATTCATGATTTTCATTCAAGCCCATCCAAAACATGCAGATACTTAAACAAAAGTTCTGTGTGAACTTGATGCACTTGAAAAGAAACCCATTATATCTCAATGGACAAACATCAATCATTTATTTAGAGTCAAACGAGTTTTAAAGCTGAAGAATAACAGTTGAATGGTGGCTATGGATATGATCATGTAGATATTTTTTTGTGGATACCAATGTAGACAGACCAAAGAATCATCATACAATATCCACACAGTTAAATCCATAAACACCATGAGCTCCTTGCTTCATGTTTTGTGTTGGTCGAGAAACATATACACTCATAAGTGGTTAATAAACAAAATAAAAATTAACAACATTGATTTATTTAGAACATTGAATATCAATCATGTGGATTAGTAGTTATGGATACTTATCTTATAATATCTTGCTCATTCTTTACATGAGCAGAAATTTGTCCAAGATAAATTAGCCACATAGATTTCTTTTAGCTAAATGTTTTTGTACTATTTTCAGCTAGAAGTAGGTATATTAGAACTTAGAAGTGTCACTAGAAGCATACTACACAATAAACATGGTCGTTATTAATCTCAAAGCCTATCCATCAAACTCTGACCACGTGGACAAGCAATCCAGATGAAATTTATTGACAAGTTTGTTGCATGTTCAAACATCACCATAGTAGTGACAGTTAGATGTCTTTTAGCCAAATATTTTTGTACTATTTTTAAGCTAGAAGTAGAGATATTAGAACTTAGAAGTATCACTAGAAGCATACTACACAATAAACATGGTCATTATTAATCTCTAAGCCTATCCACCAAACTCTGACCACGTGGACAAGCAATCCAGATGAAATTTATTGACAAGTTTGTTGCATGTTCAAACATCACCATAGTTTAGGGAAAGAAAAAAAGTTTGTTGCATGAAATTTATTTATGAATGCAATATTTTGTTAATCCATCATGCATCTAATTTAAGCTTAAAGTATGTGGACAAACAATATATTTCATATTGAAATTTTAGTTAAATAAATTCATTAATTTCTAAATTATTTAATTAATTTAGTTTGAACTTAGAAATTGTTGATTTGACTATGAACACCAATTCAATTGTATTTGATTTAGATTAGATTCATGAATTTTTTTTTTGTGGAAAGAAGAAATATTGAAAGGTGGAAAAAATATTTATTTACAAGTTGCTTAACTTTTTTTTTTGTCAACAACTAAAGTTACTAAACTTAAAATTTAGTATGTTTATCACCAACTAAAGTTACTAAACTTAAAATTTAGTAATGTTAAAGAAAAAAAATATTAAAAAAGAAAGAGAAAAGTTAGAGAGAGAGATGAGAAGGAAATAAAAAGAAAAAGTAGAAAGAGAAGGTTAGTTAGTTAGAGGGTGTAAGATGTAATTTTACAGGTAGAAAGTATAGAGAGAGTGGAAAGTGGGTTTTGGTGGTATTTGTTTGTGAGAAAGTGGGTGTCGGTGGAAATATCCCATATTTTAATGTGTTAAATAGTGTTTTTTTGGAAATTTGTGAAATGTGTGCTATAATTGTCCATAAAACTTGGTTTAGTTCTATTTTAAGGTATTTCTCAATATTAAAACGTAAACCTCGATACTTTTTACTTCAATAACATGAAAGATTTTTTTTTTCTTCTTTTCCTTTTCCTTTACAGTATTCAAAGCACCCTCCCTGAATATTAAATCCTTCAAAAAAGTAATGGATTATTAAAAAACCTTTTTCTCTTTTTATAGTAGCTAAATGTACTATCAAATTTGAGTAAAGTCTCACTATCTTAAAAATTCATAATCAAATTGAACCATGACATTTGAAGGAAGTGAAGATAGGATGATATGACGATTTGCATCGTAGATACTGTTCATTCTGGAAGTATGTACTAGTGTTCATGCATAGTTGTGCTGAAAGTGAAACTGAAGCAACACCGAAATTTATGAGGATAAAACAGAGGATTGAGATTGTACTTTTGTGTTGGTTATTTAAACAACAATTATTGCTTCTCTGTCAATTCCTAATGTTGAATTCTTCAAACTGATAACATGACTGGACCCTAAACCTGCATATACGGTCGTAAGACGAGAGTCAAAAGTCTAGTGAGCATTAGGTTGATTGTCGACAAGCTGGGACGATCTGTGGGAACATCTTGAACACACAGGAGAACGATGTGGATGCATCTTGTCACTTCTTCGGTTTGACAATTCTCTGAAATGGTTGGATCTACGAGCTCTAATGGTGTCACATTTTCCCACAACCTCCAAGCCTGTAACACAATTTAATCATCATTCACGAGCTTACAATTATAACACCAGTTAGATAAGATCCTACTCTAAGTTCTTCTTTGGCACTTACATATGTGACAATATTCTCAACCGTAGTGCGTGAACTGTGGAAGCTACTATTCTTCCTGCCGCATATAATCTCAAGAACTAAGACTCCAAAGCTATAGACATCAGATTTCATTGAGAATTGGCCATGCATCACATATTCTGGTGACATGTAACCGCTGCAAGAGTAAAGCATAATAAATAATGCGTACCTCCGAGAGGAAATGATTCTTTAAAATTTAGGTCATGTATATAAGCCATCAAAGCTAAAAGTATATTACTAAGTTCCAGCTATTCTGCTTGTGCTAGCTCTAGTTTGGTCCATCCCAAAGATCCTTGCCATGCCAAAATCAGCAATCTTAGGGTTCATATTTTCATCTAAAAGAATGGTACTAGCTTTGAGATCACGGTGTATGATTGTGAGCCGTGAATCTTGATGAAGATATAGAATTCCTTGAGTGATTGCCCCAATGATGTTTAACCTTTTTGTCCAGTCTAACTGCCCCTTCTTTGTAGGGTCTGTACATACAGAAGTAGTCATTAGCTACTTATACATTTTAATCAGAGAATATCAGATAGACTCCTATGATAATTCCACATACCAAAGAGGAAGTAATCGAGGCTTTTGTTGGGAACAAACTGGTAAACAAGTATCTTTTCTTCTCCTTCTAAACAAAAACCAAGAAGCCTAACAAGATTCCTGTGTTGAAGTTTTGCGACAAGAACAACCTCATTCTTGAACTCTAAACACAATTGTAAAATAAATCAGTTCTCACTGCAAATATTATCTAAGTTTTAAAACCCCAAAATCCAAATCTCTTTGTAAAATTCAAGTTAAAAACCAGCAATAAAATCAAGTTTAGATAAGTTCACGAAATTACTAAATCAAATCTCTTTGCAAGAAATAATTTTGCTCACCAAAGGTTTTTGTCAGGAAAATCAATTATATTCTCATATCAATCAATAATCCTAAGATCTAAATCCAGATGACTAATCAAAGATCTAGCATTAAGAACAACCTATGGTGAACAACAAGAAAGATAATGAATCCAAACAATTAATCAATCTAACAATCCATGAAATCCCTAATGAGAAACCCTAAACCTAACAAGATGATCTACTCAGACATAATTATTGAAAACCAAAACATCTTCTGAACAAATTGCATTAAGAAAGAGAATAAAGAAGAAGTAAAGGAGTTCTGAATCTCTATGAAGGAGTCTTGATTCTTCTCTCCAAAAGCTCTCTAAGTCTCTCAGAGTTTTCTCTTAAAAGTTGCGGGGAAAAATAAAGCTTAGGTCTAAACATGACCATAAAAATCCTACTTATATTCCTAAAAACGTCCAGGGACTAATGATGGAAATATGGAAAACTTTGGGGCAGCTTTGTAAATCTTCAAAACTTGTGGGAAAACTTCCAATTTGCCTTGTGGACTCTGCATCGACCGATGCTGACGTTGTGTCGATCGATGCATCCTTCTGAATTCGTCTCTCAACTTCGTAGCTCAGCCTCAATGCTTGATTAAGCTTCAAATCTTCCTATTTAGCTCAATTATGCTTCCATCCATGCTAAATCCTATAAAGACTCAAAAGACTCTAAAAATACCAAAAATACTCTATAAATAAGACTTATATCATGGCTAAAAACACCTAAAAACCATGATATATCAACTCCCCCAGACTTAGCCTTTGCTTGTCCTCAAGCAAAACATAAACTTAGACCTGTGAAAAAGGTTTGAAAATGCAGGAACTCATTTTCTTTTTAAAGTAATGCCATGATCATCCAAACCTTAATCCACATGCTTAGCAGATAAATCCAAATCGAACCACCATGTACTTCTCCGTTGACATTCATAGCATCCCAAATTCAAACCAAATTTCACTACTTCCTCTATTAAGCCTTCATCGGAGGGTCTCATCAATTTGATCAATATCAAGAACCTTCTAGACTCATTCCCGTACAATACCATAACAAGCAAGATATATCTTTTACCAATGTGGTATTCTTTCTCTCCCCCAGACTTATTCTATTTTAGCTTCCTTAGAGCTCTGCTTTGTTTTATTTTATTTTTTCTCAAAGTTGTAGGCGAATAATGGGGTCATCGGTAATTTACCTACCCCTCGCTTCCAAGCTTTGTATGATCATTTGACTCAAGAGTAGAATAATGAGGTTATAGGTAATTTATCTACCTCTCTAAACTGATCAAAATCATCTCATATTTTATTCTCTTTTTTTTTTTTTTTTTTTTTACAAAGCTCTCAGGATTTTTTTTTTTTTTTTTTTTTTTTTAACTTGAATAAGGGAGAGGAGTACCATTTTCTTTTGTAACCTTACTTGTCAGGTATGAACAAGGAGTCAAGCTCTATGAACATCAATCTCCATGATGAGGTAAAAAGAAAAGTACATAAATTACCTCAAGCTTTTATAGATTATGTTGGAAATTCGGATGTCTCTTATTCACTGGTCAGCCATTGGATTTTTCATTTGTCGGATTTGTGGATTCAATCTGCAGTATTAAACAACCAAGGCAGTACACTAAAAAGAAAAATCATAGTTTCCAACAAAATTTTGACTCAATAAAACCTTTTATTTTTATTTTTTTTCGACTGACTCTGAAAAACAAAAACGTAGTTAGTAACTACCTCCCCCAGACTTAAACAACACTGTCCCCAGTGATATCAAGTAAGAGATTGGCGAATAAATTAAAAAAAAAATAATTCGAAAGAAAAAGGAAAAAGAAATACCTACCAGTGGGTTACCTCCCACTAAGCGCTTGTTTTCAGTCATTAGCTTGACTGTGTCGGATCTCAGGCATCTGGTGGATCAGAACATGGCAGTGAATGCTTTTGAGAGAATGACCTCTTCATCCAAGGTGGTGTGTAGGCAGTAGGTGCATGAGGTTTGCCAAGGATGTGAGGAACATGACCAGGGCGGGATTTAGGGACGGGTTTGCTTCTTTTATTTCCTGCAAAATCATCAACAGAAGAAACAAGCGCTCTACGATAATCTCGTGGCTCTGTTAACTACAAAACAGTTTTTGTACCTTTGAAATTCTTATTGATTATAGGAGAAGGTTTGGGAGAAGGAGATGCATACCTTGGTCTTACCTGTGGGTTCTGGACTGTGGAATGGTGATATTTCAGCTTTACAACTTGTCTAGGACTTGCAGCTAAGGAATCAACTCGAGAATCTTCAGTTTTGGACAAGTCCGAGCCGACTCTGAAAGGTGTGTTGATCGATGCAACAGCTGCATCGATCGATGCTAGGTCTGCAACTCGTGTTTCTTCAACGATTCTGCAGCTTTCCTCTGAAATCCGCGTTTCCATTACAAAAAGTCATCTACCAGCGACTTGTCATGCATCAGAACCTCATCATGATCTCTAGTACTGATTAGATGATCTCCAGTCCAATCTTCAAGCTCAACAGCTTGCTTACTCACTTTCTCAACAATCTCCAACTCCTTGACATACCTAGCAGTAATGTCTCCAGGAAGCACTATTAGCGGATCATCATCAGAAGCAATTTCCACAGAAAATGTCTGACCATCAATAGTGAGAGCTCTTCTCAGCTTGTCCATCTCAAAGTTCATGAGCAAATCATCCACATTCAGAGTAATGTGTCCATTCTTCACATCAATGATGGCACCAGCTGTAGCTAGGAATTAGCGTCCTAAGATGAGAGGATCAATAGGCACTTTGTCATATTCTAGCACCACAAAGTCAGTGGGAATCATGCAATCTCCAATCTTAATCGGAATATCCTCTAAAACACCTTCAGGAATCCTTCTGGATCGATCAGCTAAGATAAGAGATATCTTAGTCGGCTTAAAATCTGTCATCCCAAGTCTCACAGCAGCAGAATGTGGCATCAAGTTGATACTAGATACAAGATCGCAAAGAGAGTGAGCAAACCGTTCTACAGATATAGAGAAATCAAGTACAAAGCTTCCAGAATCTGGTAGCTTCTCTGCAATCCTACTCTGAATCACTGCACTCATTTCTCAGAGACAACCACTTCTTGCTTCCTCTCCTTCCTCCTCTGTGGAAGCGGATTCAACAAAATTGAGCTGACATCCTTGGTTAGCAAAGCTCCTTCCTCAGGGCTCAAACCATTAGTAACCATTCTCTTCACATATCACTTAATACCAGGAGAAAACTTGACTGCATCAATCAAAGGCATCTCTATCATCATCTTATCCATCATAGCTTTGCATCTAGCTTCTTCAATCTCCTGCTTGGACCTACTAGGCTTAGGAAAAGGGACCTTAGGCTTATAGGCTTGTTGTGAATCAGATGGTTGAACAGGAATAGAAACCGAAGCTGTTTGTGGTGGGTGTCGATTGATGCTTGTGATGCATCGATCGACACTGGATGGTGGTTGCATCGATCGATGCAGTTGCATCGCGTCGATCGATGCTGGCTCAATTACCGTATCATCGATTTCTTCCTTCACCAAAATCGCATTACAAGCATGCTTGGGGTTCGACTATGTTCTTCTAGAAAGAAACTCCTCTTGTCTTTTAACAGACCCAGCAGTCTGAATCACTTGATTCTCTAGCTTCTTAACATGAGTGTTTAATGCATCAAACTTCCCAGTCAGCTCCATGTATACAGAATAAATCTTCCCATTGAAGTCTACTGTTAACTTTTGCTGACCTTCCAAAATCTGTCCAAGCATTGATTCCATCTTGCTCTCTGAATTGGGTGGAGAGAGGGGTTGGTAAGAAGAAGAACCATAGTTCCTAGTGAAGTTGCTGTTTGGATTTCCTGTGAAGGAATTCTTCTGACCAAATCTCTGATTTTGATACCTAGCTCCATACACATAGTTGACACCTTCTTCGGTAGTCTCTGGCTTTGGCTCAAAAGTCTCAACATCTTCAGCAAAATGGACAGACTTCTTTCCCACAAGAAGATTGTGCACTGTATCCAACTTAGCATTCACTGCAGCAAACAAATTTGAATCATGGCCTTCATGTGCTCTTTTCCGCTCTAGGTCTGCATTCTTGGTGCCATTACTTGATGCTAGTCTTTCTATCAACTGTTTAGCTTCATCCGGGTACCTTGTCTTGAAGTTCCCATCACTAGCAGTATCCAAAGCCATCTGATATCTCCAGTCAATCCCACTGAAGAAGATACTAATCAGCTGCACCTCTGAGAACCATGATGCGGACAGTCTCTTTGGTATGCTTTGAACCTTACCCAAGCAGCTTTGTAAGATTCAGCAGGTCCTTGTCTAAAGGTGGTGAGCTTATTCCTCAGCTCATCAGACATCGCATCATTATAGAAGTAGTTCAGGAATGCCACCTTGATGTCATTCCAGGTCTTCAGAGATCCTGGTTTGAGTTGCCTTGGCCAATGAGAAGCTTCTCCAGCAAGAGAGTAGGGGAAGAGCTTGCAGTAGAGATATTCCTCTGTGACTCCATTAGCTTTGATGCTTGTAACTATGTCCTCGAAGTGCTCAATGTGAGCTAGAGGCTTCTCATGTGGCAAGTTCTGGAATGGTCTCTGGCCAACAAGAGAAAAGTAGGCAGGCTTCAGCTCAAAATCATTCCTTTGGAATGGAGGAGGGACAATTGCGAAACGGTTCTCATAGAATTAGTCTATCCTGTTGAAGTCCGCAAGAGTCTTGACAAGCTCTCCGTTGTTGTCCCGTCTAGGCTGAAGGTTCTCTGCATCGGCTCTGGCATTGCATCGATCAATGCCAACGTTGCGTCGGTCGATGCCATCTTGGTTGCGTCGATCGATGCTAGCATTGCATCGATCGACGCCATCTGCATTCTCATCAACGACGACGAGTTCTTCCTGAATAACTCGTCCACCAGCATCAAATTTTTGGCCTTGTTCGTTGCACACATGACCCTCTTGATCCCTCAAAACTTCAGCCGCATCAGGTCTCAATATGATTGTATTGGCCATCTTCACTGACTTGGCTGCTTTTGTGTTATCACGCTCTAGTTGTCCTAACTCTTGGTTTGTAAGCTTAACAACTGGACCAGTAGGATTTTTCCTGGTGCTAGGCTTAGGCATGTACCTGAAACACACAAGAGAAAAGAAACAAAAGCGTGTGAGTAAAACAGAAAAAGAAAAATTTAGACAAAATCAAAGATTTTAATCTAATGGTGAATCAAAAGAGTCCCCGGCAACGGTGCCAAAATTTTATATGCTCAAATATAATCCTGAGCTACTCTCTAAAATTAAGAGATCAATTGTAGTACTTAGGGATCGAATCCACAAGAACTCTAGATTCACACAATAGATTTAATAATCTTTTAATTATGCTAAACAGAAATATTTTAATTAAATTGCAAAAGAAAACAGAAAATAAAAGAGTTGTAAAATTCAGAAGGATTAAACGTTAGGTTTAGGGAAATTTTTAGGAAATCATGGAAAATCAGATCAATTAATTAAGTAAGCAGGATTCAACAATTAAACACCATTCTTGAACTCTAAATACAATTGTAAAATAAATCAGTTCTCACTGCAAATATTATCTAAGTTTTAAAACCCCAAAATCCAAATCATTTTGTAAAATTCTAGTTAAAAACCAGCAATAAAATCAAGTTTAGATAAGTTCACAAAATTACTAAATCAAATCTTTTTGCAAGAAGTAATTTTGCTCACCAAAGGTTTTTGTCAGAAAAATCAATATATTCTCATATCAATCAATAATCCTAAGATCTAAATTCAGATGACTAATCAAAGATCTAGCATTAAGAACAACCTATGGTGAAGAAAAAGAAAGATAATGAATCCAAACAATTAATCAATCTAACAATCCATGAAATCCCTAATGAGAATCCCTAAACCTAACAAGCAGATCTACTCAGACATAATCAATGAAAAGCAAAACATCTTCTGAATAAATTGCATTAAGAAAGAGAAAAAAGAAGAAGTAAAAAAGTTCTGAATCTCTCTGAAAGAGTCTTGATTCTTCTCTCCAAAAGCTCGCTAAATCTCTCAGGGTTTTCTCTCAAAAGTTGCGGGGAAAAATAAAGCTTAGGTCTAAACAATGACCATAAAAATCCTATTTATATTCCTAAAAACGTCCAGGGACTAATGATGCAAATATGGAAAACTTTGGGGCAGCTTTGTAAATCTTCAAAACTTGTGGGAAAACTTCCAATTTGCCTTGTGGACTCTGCATCGACCGATGCTGATGTTGTGTCGATCGATGCATCCTTCTGAATTCGTCTCTCAACTTCGTAGCTCAGCCTCAATGCTTGATTAAGCTCCAAATCTTCCTATTTAGCTCAATTTTGCTTCCATCCATGCTAAATCTTATAAAGACTCAAAAGACTCTAAAAATACCTAAAATACTCTATAAATAAGACTTATATCATGGCTAAAATCACCTAAAAACCATGATATATCAGGGAGGCCATGTCGTACACCGTTATGCTGGACTCAGGTGGGGGAGAGGAGCATGTATGGTGCTAGTTTTGTTTAGGAAACCTCAGAGAAGATTCAGGTTCTCAAGCTGAACATGAAGGAAGCTCATGATAGTCAGAGGAGTTATGATGGTAAGAGGAGGAGAGATCTTGAGTTTCAGATGGGAGACATAGTGTACCTCAAGATGGCCATGTTACGGGGTCCGAGCAGGTCATTGACAGAGACTAAGTTGAGTCCGAGGTATATAGGTCCGTCCAGAGTGATTAAGCGGGTGAGACCGGTAGCATATAGGCTGGAGCTGCCTGAGGTTATCCATGCGTTCCACAAAGTTTTTCATGTGTCGATGTTGTGGAAGTGTCTCCGTGAGGATGATCGGTTGTTGGTTAAGATTCCTGAAGATCTTCAGCCTAACATGACTTTGGAGGCGAGACTGCTGAGGGTTCTCGAGAGGAGGATCAAAGAACTTTGGAAGAAGAAGAGTCCTTTGAGGAGAGTCATATGGGACTGTGATGGTGTTGAGGAGCAGACTTGGGAGCCAGAGGTGAGGATGAAGGCAAGCTTTAGGAAGTGGTTTGAGAAGCAGACCACGACTTAAGGTTGTCTAGCCAGGTCTCAGCTGTAGTCATATGAGATGGTGTTCGGGATATGGAATTCCGTGAGGCTGTTGCTAAAGAGGGAAGTTTTCTGAAATGGAAGTTTCTAAAAGTGGAAAGTTTTCCAAAAGTGGAAAGTTTTAAAATAGAAAGTTTTATGGGATTTAGAATTTGTCCATTTTTAGTGGTTAGGAGCCTTGGAGGGGCTTTTGTTGCCTTCGTGGCGGACTGTTGAGTCATTGTGTGCCCGGGTGGGGCGGTCTTTCGAGATATTGTGTGGCCTTTGGCAGACTTTTGAGTCATTTTGCCCGTGTGTGACGGTCTTTTGAGACATTGTGTGGCCTTTGTGGTGGGTTGTTTAGCCAATTGTATGGCCTTTGTGGCGGGCTGTTTAGCCAATTGTGTGGCCTTTTTGGCGGGCTGTTAAGCCAAGGTGCCTGTTTAGGCGGTCCTTCGGGATGTGGTCTTCGTGACGGTCCTTTGGGACATGTAGCCTGTTTGAACAATCCTTCGGGATGTATGGTCTTCGTGACGGTCCTTCGGGACAAGTGGTCTTCGTGACGGTCTTTTGGGACGAGTGGTCTTCGTGACGGTCCTTCGGGACAAGTGGTCTTTGTGACGGTCCTGCTGAGGACATTTGTTTGGCCATTGTGGCAGTCTTGTTTAGGACATTTGTTTGACCTTGGTGGCGGTCCTTTTTAGGACATTTTTTTGGCCTTTGTGGCGGCCCTTGGGGCATGTATATGATCCTTGTGTGGTCATGAGGTAGCCCAGTGAGGGGATATGTGGTTGGTAGGACGTTGTGATGTTTTACGCGAGCCACGGGTGGTTAGGGATAGGACAAACGTGTTTAGAATTGTTTGCTCGTGACTCTTGGGGGACTTTAGTTCTCCTAGTACTGCCATATTCCGAGACTTTGTGGCTTGAGAGTATGGTTGGTATATCGACTTCGGATGACGATCCGGGGGCGCACTGTAGGGTGGCAACCCAAGAGACGAATATTGGACTTCTTTACTTATATATTATGGCATGCGGGCCCGATGAGGAGCCAACGTTATGGCATGCAGGCTAAGGCCTTATGAGGAGCTAATAAAAAACTCAAGAATAAGACCTATGAGTAAAGGAAAGTCCAAAAGCCGGGAGCAAATAATGCCTGGAACATGAGTCTATCGCCTAGAGATGACCTTCCGTAGATCGGTCGGAGGGGTGCGAGCCGTGGAGACGGTTACACGGGAGTCCTTGGCTAATGGTTGTTCGAGATTCAAGGACGAATCTGTATTGGTGGGGGAGAATTGTAACATCCGCGAACCAATTATTAGGTTTTTGGGATGGGTGTCGATCGACACCAAGGTGGTGTCAGTTGACACAAAATATTTTCTGGTTCGACCAGTCCGATTTAATTATCGATTTGGGTCGGTATGTGATGTGCGTGGTTTTATCACTTCAATTATATTACCTTGAAAAGACCACACAACGGCTGCAAGTGCACAGCTAAGTGGTAGTAGTATTTAAGGATCGATCCCATAGAGAGAGTTGTTGTTTAGAGAATCTGTCGGAAGAGATGTAAGGCTAGGACTCAATAAAATGGGGGTTTTGGTTGTCACGATCGTAAGTAAGCAATAAACGTAAATAAAAGCAAATAAAATAAATAAAGCAAGCGTTGGGCATCAAGGGAAATCGCAGGGGTTTGATGATATATCTATCGAGGAAAGTTTAGGATTAGTGTGTTTATCTAAAACTCGGACTACGAAACACGAATGAACCGTAAACTTATAGATCACAAGCTAACTGTCTAAGATCTCTATACTCCGTTACTCAACTGTCACAGGCAACGACATATAGATCAAAGCATTTAAAACATGTTCGATTCTAATCCATGAGATTTCATAGGTAAGGGGTATGTGCTTCCTATGACTCCTCACACATCTAAGCTAGGTCAAACACACATGCAAGTTTTTGGCGAAGCATACACACTTTAGATCATAGTTAGTTCATAAGGCTAACTTAAAGCATTAAGCAAAGACTTAGAATTAAAGCATAGAATAAACAAGAAATTAAATCTAACAAACCCTAAAAATTGCCACCTAAACTAAGATCATCTCCCCCTTTGATTATTACTTTAAACCTAACTAGAAAACTACTCTAGCATGTTTAAGGGAATCATCAAAGCAAGGTTTAAATAATTCATAAACATAAAAGAATAAATAGTAAGAATAAAGTTTAGAGATTACTTCTTAAAATCAATTACAAGATGTAAAGGCTTCTCCTTATGAAAACAAACAAGAGAAAGAGAAAGAGTTGGTGAACTTCAATGCTTCGAGAGAGGGATGAGAGAGAGCTTCATGACATCGGCTGCTCCTCTGGTCGTGATCTCTTTGGAGGCAGGTGAAGGCACACTCTAAACCCTAGGTTTAGAAGAGTATTTATAGGGTTTTGTCTAGATTTAGGGTTTTGTAAGGGTAAAAACGTCTTTTCTTATTAAGTGCATGGCAAGGAACGGCGTAGGAAGCTTGTAGAACGTGGTGACTCCTCCGGACCGGGCCGACGTGATGGTTGCTAATCGGGCCGTCATTAAAGTCCACTTGGCTTGTTGGTTCTCCTTATGTCGGTTTATAACACGTCTCGGTAAAATGGGCATAACTTCCTGATGAGTTAACGGATTGACTTGATTCCACTTCGAGAAGAACGATGACTCATCTAGCTTTCCATAGACACTAACTACGTCAAAACGTGATTTCTGGAAGTTATTCAAAAGTGGCCCGTACTTTAACGCTCTAAATCTTTTCTAAAACGTATTTTTCTTGTCATTTGGTCCTTTTTGGTATAAAACCTGTAAAACCTTCTTGAAACCTAAAATACTTGATAATAGACATTAAAGCCTTAAAATCATACTAAAATCTTCCTAAATGCATAAAACTATAGATAAATGGGTAAAATAATGATGTTATCAACTCCCCCGGACTTAGACTTTGCTTGTCCTCAAGCAAATAATCAGAATAAATCGTCGAAAAGAGGTTTTGAAAATAATGGGAATTCACTTACTTTGGGGATATTGTCTTTGCAATCTTCTTCGCCTTGACATTAGGAACTTACATTTGTAATTATCCATGAGAATCATCAACGCTCCTTGATCCCACAATTCTTTAGAGTATCCAGAATCTCCATTGTCATCTCTTTACATAAATTAAAGCAATAATAAAAAGTGAAATCTTACCAAGGGAAAATGGATCAAAGGCTTGTCGACTCTCTTCAAGCCAAGACTTTCTTCGTATGATACCTTTCCTCTCCCTTTTCTCACTTCCAAGGAATCTATCTTTCCCTAATTTTCTAGGGTATCATTTTTTATTTATAGAACCTTTGCTCTTTTTTCTTCTCTTTGTTTTTTTATATATACATTGGACAGGCTTCCATGAAATCCAAAGTATGCACGGATTTACGCGACATCCCTTGGCTCACTTCTTTGCTACCTATATCCTTATTCTTTTTTTATCTTTTTTTTGTCTTTCTTTTTTTTTTAGAGTTACGAAGGGAAAAGAGAGGGGAACATACTTTTGAAGAAGTGAAATGTCTTGTGTAGCTTGAATGTAGATATCTAGTCCAATGTATACAAATTCCCAGGGCTTGATGATTAAGTCCGGTTTAGGTCCTATAAAAGTTAGAGACAACGTTAGATCATCTGAATATCCATCGAAAAGGGACTTGGGGGATTGTTGAGTCGCATAGTCTTTCCAAACTTCGGTTCTGTTGTCAAGCATAATCAAGAGTCATAAGAGTGTTAATCTAAATCATATAAACCGTTAGAATAAGATCATAATCCCCTACTAGTTTTGACTCAATAACAAAAAAAATGTGACTCGATAAAAACGTCAAAATTATTGATGTAAAAAGTGGAAAAATGTCTCAAGTCAACAAAATAGAAAGTAGCATTAGTATAGGATGGAACATCCTTCCCCCATACTTAAATCACACCGTACTCGGTGGGAAAAAAGTAAGAGTTGAGGATTAAAAATCATAATGAAAAGTGTAGTGTTTAAGAACAATGTCACCTTGATGGAATGTTGTGTCGACTCTAGACGTTTAATGGTTGCCCAAAAATTGTCTAGAGTTCGGTTGTGGAATGAAAGTTTGGTGACTAACCGTTTGTACTTCCATTGGTTGCTTGACATCGAATATGAACAAGGCTAAGCTCATTTGAATTGTGTTTGATATATCTTTAAATGCATCTTCCTTGAAACAAACACCTAAAACCATCAATAATAATGATAAAATAAAAAGAATAAAAACAGACCTAAGTAAAAGAATGGTGATGGTTGGTGGTGAGGATGGTGGTGGTTCGGAGTTGTCTCGCGGTACACGGGTGAACGGTCACGGATATAAGCAGCTGGTACGGTGTGGTGGTACGCGGTACGCAGGAAATGGTACACGGTACGTTGGTCATGGCATTGGCTACGGCTGGTAGAGTTAGTGGGGACTCTCGGCATCGATCACATGAGGATTGTGATTGATCCGTTGCCTTCGGCTTGCATTGGAAATGTTGAACATGGCCGGTCAGTAGGTGGTACTTGCCACTAGTCATGGTGTGTTGCCAATCCATGGACCTTCTTCTTCCTTCTTTTTTGGCTTTTCTATTTTCTATTTTTTTGTGTTTTTTTTTATAAAACCTGAAACTAAAATGCAAAAATATTAAAATTAAAAGAAAATAAATCCTAAAAATAAAAACTTACTAGACATGGGTTGCCTCCCAAGAAGCGCTTGTGTAACGTCGTTGGCTCGACGTTAGCTTGCTTTCTCAAGCAGGGTGAGGAGAGTGGGTTGTCCTTAGACAAGCTCTCTTGGTTCTTTCTCCACTGATGTCATCAGGTGGCTCCTTAAGGTCATCTTTTTCTCTTGTTTTGGCAATACAGTTTGCGGTTGGCAGCTCCGCTTCTCCCTTTCCTAGACCTTCTAGGCCTCGTGGTGGTGGAGCATATAATGTGGTAATAGCAAAACAAACCTTTGTATGGTTTTCTCCTTCTTCTTCTTGAGAGTGCTTGAGTGAGTTGGGGTTGAAACTGTTGATTTTCATGGAACCTTGTAACTTGTCTCCCACGGCTTCTACTTCAAGCTCTTTGGCTCCTAAGGTTGCTCCTCCTTTGTCGAGATTTTATAGAGGATGAATAGGGTTACCTTGTGGTTTAGTAAAAGAAAATTTTCATTTTTCTATAAGGAAATTAGAATGTTTTCCTTTTTCGAATAGGGTTTTCTTTTCTTCTCCTTCCTCCTCGTCGGGTCGAGCTCCTTCTTCTAGTTTGTGTTCACCAACACATGAGGTCAGATCCTCAATCTTAGCAGCAAGGTCTTGGTTCTTCTCTTTTATTTCCGACTCAATCTCCTTAAGAAACTTGTGGCTCTCCTTTGTGATTGTAGACTTTTCGGATAAGACTTCTCCAAATTGTTTTTGTTCAAAGTCGAGACCAAACATCTTCCTCTCAGCTTCATAGGCTCGGTTCTCAAGCTTCTGCACACGCAAACTTGTGTTTAAATCCTTGTTGAATAAAACTCCATGCTTGGACTCATGGTCCTTTGTTAAGTTTGAAACTTCATTGACCAATTCTCTAATGTTGATAACAATATCTTGGGCACTCTTGAGATGTTTCTCTTGTTCCTCTTCAAGACAATGGACTCTTCTCTCCATGGTTGCAGCATCTTTAGACCTTTGCTTTCTATGCTTCTAACTTTAACAGCAATGTCATCCATTTTTCTTGAAAGATCAGAATCAATTTTGTCAAGCTTCTCATGCAGCATCTTCATAGTCTCATCTTGTTGATCAGCTAACTGACTTATTAGGTTTAACATCTTTTCTTACTCAACTCTTTCTTTTGTAGACACATGAAAATTTTCTTGATAGACTTGGTGGGGAAATCGGATAGGGTCTCGGTAGGAGTGGTTTAAATTGGCTCTAGCTCTCCTTGGATAAGGTCTTTGAAAACGTGATGGACGGTGACTTGGAACAGGTTCCCAATCTTCATAAACATCATATGGTGTTGGAGATGGTCGAGTTCTAGGGTTACCTCGGTAGATAGCTTCTTCTTGGTGTTGATATTGTCGATAATTGTGGTTTTTGGGAATTTCTTCATTAGGGAACTGGTATGTCATGCAACAGTAGAAGTCTTTGAGCTCTTCTTCTCCATCTTCTTTAGCAGATGATAGATCACAAGACTCATCATTCTCTCTTGGCAAATCTTCATAATGGCTCTCCTTGGAATTTTCTTCAAAATAAGCATCTCCTTCATCGGTTTGATAGTATTCTTCTCTAGTCCACTCTTTGGATTTGTTAGGATCGGTTGGATACTCAAGTGAGACTCCATATCCTTCTTCAGCATCAGTAGTTTGATAGAATTGATCATCACTCCAATTATTGTATTCACCGGATTTGTTGAATATGGCTTCTATTTTCCACTCTAGGCGGCTCTCGATGGTGTCAATGGGTGTAACCTATGTTGATAATCTTAATTCCTTGATCTTATATATCCTCCATATGGTTTAAAACTTGATTGTTTATGGCATCGATTTGCTCCTCCAAGCGTGTAACGTCCTGGGTTATAATCTCGAGTTTAGCTCCAAACTCAATACTCATCTTATCCAGTTTAGCATTTAGAACTTTATCAGCCTCCTCTTGACTTGATATAAGTTCATCCATCATCTTCATGAGCTTGTTTTCAGTTTGAGAGCTCCTTGAAGTGATTGGTTTGCGAGTGTCATAGAAAAAGTTTTCATTGACATCGACTTTCATGACTTCTTGCGGATCAAGGTATTGGTCCGTCGCAAAGCATGGCACGTCTGTGTGGTACGGCGTGTAAGAATGGTCAGATGGGCAGTAAGCTGGTCTCATAGGTGCTCGGCCTCCAGATGGTCGAGTAAGTGAGCGACAACAGGGGCGCCTAGATGGTACATCGGCTGGTCGAGAGTGACCAATGCACGAACCTTGCAGCGAGTGGGCTTACGGACCGGATGGGTCTCCATCCGTGGCTCGGTAATGCAACATGAGCTGTGCGATTGTGAGATTCTCAAAATCTCTTGGGAGAGCGTCGAGGTTCATCCTCAAGGTCTCTTGAAACAAGTGAAAATCAAAAATAAAAATTAAAAAGCAAGGTGTCCTAGACGTTACTCTAGTTCCTAGACTCTTGTAAACAACAATCTTTCCCCGACAACGGCGCCAAAAAGCTTGATGTGCGTGGTTTTTATCACTTCAATTCTTTTACCTTAAAAAGACCACACAACGACTGCAAGTGCACAGCTAATCAGTAGTAGTATTTAAGGAACGATCCCACAGAGAGAGAGTTGTTGTTTAGAGAATCTGTCAGAAGAGATGTAAGGCTAGGACTCAATAAAATGGGGTTTTTGGTTGTCACAGTCGTAAGTAAGCAATAAACGTAAATAAAAGCAAGTAAAATAAATAAAGCAAGCGTTGGGCATCAAGGGAAATCGCAGGGGTTTGATGATCTATCTATCTAGGAAAGTTTAGGATTAGTTTGTTTATCTAAAACTCGGACTACGAAACACGGATGAACCGTTAACTTATAAATCACAAGATAACCGTCTAAGATCTCTATACTCCGTTACTCAACTGTCGCAGGCAACAACGCATAGATCAAAGCATTTAAAACAGGTTCGATTCTAATCCATGAGATTGAATAGGTAAGGGGTATGTGCTTTCTATGACTCCTCACACATCTAAGCTAGGTCAAGCACACATGCAAGTTTTTGACAAAACATATACACTTTAGATCATAGTTAGTTCATGAGGCTAACTTAAAACATTAAGCAAAAACTTAGAATTAAAGCATAGAATAAACAAGAAATTAAATCTAACAAACCCTAAAAATTGCCACCTAAACTAAGATCATCTCCCCCCTTTGATTATCCCATTAAACCCAACTAGAAAACTACTCTAGTATGTTTAAGGAAATCATCGAAGCAAGGTTTAAATAATATTTATAAACATAAAATAATAAATAGTAAGAATAAGGTTTAGAGATTACTTCTTAAAATCAAGTACAAGATGTAAAGGCTTCTCCTTACGAAAACTAGTGTATCAAACGAACAAGAGAAAGAGAAAGAGTTGGTGAACTTCAAGGCTTCGAGAGAGAGACGAGAGAGAGCTTCAGGACGTCGGCTGCTCCTCTGGTCGTGATCTCTTTGGAGGCAGGTGAAGGCACACTCTAAACCCTAGGTTTAGAAGAGTATTTATAGGGTTTTTGTCTAGGTTTAGGGTTTTGTAAGGGTAGAAACGTATTTTCTTGTTAAGTGCATGGCAAGGGGAGGCGTAGGAAGCTTTTAGAACATGGTGGCTCCTCCGGGCCGGGCCGCCGTGATGGTTGCTAATCGGGCCGTCATTAAAGTCCACTTGGCCTGTTGGTTCTCCTTACGTTGGTTTATAACATCTCGGTAAATCGGGAATAATTTCCTGATGATTGAACAGATTGACTTGATTCTACTTCGAGGAGAACGGTGACTCTTCTAGCTTTCCATAGACACCAAGTACGTCAAAATGTGAGTTCTGAAAGTTCTTCAAAAGTGGCACGTACTGTAAGGCTCTGAATCTTTCCTAAAACATATTTTCCTTGTCTTTTTGGTCCCTTTTTGCTATAAAACCTGTAAAACCTTCTTGAAACCTAAAATACTTGATAGTAGACACTAAAGCCTTGAAATCATACTAAGCTCTTCCTAAATGCATACTAAAATTATAGCTAAAATGGGTAAAATAATGATGTTATCAGTATGGTTTAAGGAAAACCATTAAACGAGATATTTAAGTGGATTGTCGAGAAAAGGGTTTTGGCAAGTTGTGTTTGTCGCCGTTCTCTTGTTTTTTGAGAGAAAAGAGAGAAAACCCTTGTTCTTGAGATTTTGGGTGGATTGGTGAGATTTCCTGGTGGTTCTTGGGAGATATGAAGCTAGGAAGGTGCTAGAAGCTTGCTGGGAGTGAGGGATTCGTCATTGTTGGTCAGAAACTTCTTGCAAAGAGGTGAGTGCATGACCATGGCTTATCTAAGTCTGAGATCTTCTTGTCTTGCTTGTTTGGTGTTGTTTGTTGTGTTTTCTTGCTTGTTTGGGTTGCTATAGGGTTTCTACGGATTCATATGGCTTTGGGATTGAGTATTGAATGGATTGGAGGTGTTAGGAAGCGAGATTTGACTCTCAGCTTCAAGCGGAACGCGTTTGTAGAGGTAGTGCCGATCGACACCAGCAGGGTGTAGGTCGACGCCAATGAGCAAGCATCGATCGATACTGTGGGGTAGTGTCAGTCGCCACTTAGCTTGTGTCGGTCGACACCTTCCTTCCAGCGAGACTATGTGTTGTTTCCTGGTTTGTATGCTTTGTTTGTTGATTGTTTTTGGACATTGATATCTCAGTTACTTGTGCGTATAGCCCAATAGATGGGAGGATTGCCTCACTGAATGTTTATAAAATACTCATGCATCTCAATTTGTATTTGTGGTGCAGGTAAAGACAAAGTGTGATCGTGGAATCAAGGCAATGAAGAGAAGGATGTTCTAGAGACTCGATTGGATGTTGTCTGACATTGCTAGGTTGCTAGAGTCGGGTCATTAAAACATTGCTAGGTTGCTGGTTCTATGTTTCCTGTTGTTTGGTTATTTGCTATGTTTTAATATTGGTTATTTACTATTGGGTATTTATTGAATATTGTTATTGTTTCTATTATCCGTTGTTGTGTGATTGTGGTTAGGTGGCTAGTGGGTATGAGACCACTAGTTGTAGAGTATTTATTATTATTATTATTATTATTATTATTATTATTATTATTATTATTATTATTATTATTATTATTATTATTATTATTATTATTATTATTATTATTATTATTATTATTATTATTATTATTATTATATATTATTATTATTATTATTATTATTATTTTAAAAAACGGGTTGGGTCGTTTCACAATTACATGGCTATTTGAAAAAAAAAAATCAGAGACTCATATATTTTAGATATTGGTACGACGACCAATAAACCCAATTTGAAAAAAAAAAAGATATAATAAAATAAAGTTCCTCCAAAGTATGCTCTTAATTTATCTTTTATTTTTTCTACATTCTAAAATAAATAATTCACATAAAGTTATTGTTATGGTTTATTTAGTTTTGAAAGAATTTTAATATGTAATGATATCATTTAATAAAGTGAAGATAGATAATAATGTATTTGAGTACATTCTAAAATAAATAGTCCACATAATGTTACTGTTATGGTTTATTTAGTTTTGAAAGAATTTTAATAGATAATGATATTAATAAAGAAAGAGATAGATAATAATGTATTTGAGTACATTCTAAAATAAATAATTCACATAATGATATTGTTATGGTTTATTTAGTTTTGAAAGAATTTGAATAGATAATGATATAATTTAATAAAGAAAGAGATAGATAATAATGTATATGAGTACATTCTAAAATAAATAGTCCACCTAATGTTATTTTTATGGTTTATTTAGTTTTGAAAGAATTTTAATAGATAATGATATAATTTATTAAAGAAAGAGATAAATAATAATATATTTGAGTACATTCTAAAATAAATAGTCCACATAATGTTATTGTTATGGTTTATTTAGTTTTGATAGAATTTTAATAGATAATGACATAATTTAGTAAAGAAAGAGATAGATAATATGTATTTGAGTACATTCTAAATTAAATAGTTCACATAATGGTATTGTTATGGTTTATTTAGTTTTGAAATAATTTTAATAGCCAATGATATAATTTAATAAAGAAAGAGATAGATAATAATGTATTTGAGTACATTCTAAAATAAATAGTTCGCATAATGGTATTGTTATGGTTTATTTAGTTTTGGAAGAATTTTAATAGATAATGATATAATTTAATAAAGAAAGAGATAGATGATAATGTATTTGAGTTTTTAAAATAACACATGTCAAAAGTGATTTTAACAATAACATTATGTGAATTATTTATTTTAAAATATAGGAAAAATAGGATTAATATAATATATAATGATATTATTTAATAAAGTAAACATAGATAACAATGTATATGAGATTTTTTTTAAATGACTCATGTTAGAAAGAGTCAAAGACAAATGGCACATGTGAGTATGGATGAACCTTATTTTATTATACTCCCTCCCTTTTTTAGATGACTTTTAGACTAATGCACGCTAATAAAGAAATTATTGAATTTTTTTTTATTGTTACACAAAAACATAATTTAATATACCAATTCAACCAGTAAAAAAACAATCTGCATAATATTAATAGTTAAAACAAATCCAATTAATTTTGCATAGATTTGTGAGAAATACATATATTTTAGAAGAAAAAATATAAATTAAAATAAAATCATATTAGATAAAATGAAGGGAATATAAGATAAGATCTTTGAAAATCTTAGTCATTCTTTCGTGAGATGTACGTATAAAAAGATGGGATGCTAAAACCTAAAGTTCATATTTTGTAAACATTCATAATTGTTATTTAAATTATTCATAATGTGTGGCTCATACGCATTTAACATACTGTTTAGTATCACATTCATGGTTATTCTCTTTGGTTGTCTATGTGAGGCGAGAGTAAATGTTACTATCATCAATGATATTGGTCCAAATGTTCAATTGGGACTACACTGCAAATCGAAGAACAAAGATCTCGATTCACAATCATTACCCCCGTATAAACCCTGGGGATTTATAACAGCTATTAACTTTTGGGGCACAACGAGTTTTTTTTGTCACTTTGAATGGGGAAGTGAATCGAAATGGTTTGAAATTTTTGTAACTAGCAGAGATTATTATTTATGTAAACATCATCCGTGTTTTTGGAGTATAAGACCTGATGGTCCATGTAGATTAACAGGTAAAGAAAAATGTTATCCTTGGAATGCTAATATTTGAACACCATTGTAACAAGATTTCACAATTATAAGCTAAAGAATAAAAATATATTATTTTCGTTTTTCCGTTTGTTTTAGCCCTACATGATATAAAAATTTAAACCTTAAGAGACATAACATAACATGACATAGATTTACAAATTATACGAGAGATGAAAACCGGTTAGTTTAAGAACAAGAATTTCATTTAGACCAAGTTGGTTTAAGAACGGGGTTTTGATGTAGATCTATGTCTCGATTTTGAAAGGTAATTTAGTATGGATCTGATACAATCATGTACTTTTTTAGAATAGTATAATAAAGACTTAGGAAAATTAAGAGCCAAAATATGTTCCAAAAATGGTTTATTTGTATAGCGTTAATTGGAGAAGAAAGTAGAAACAGGGAGATTGAGGAGACGTTATTAGATACTGAAATACAAAAGTTAATTATATTTATACCAATTACCATCCACTTCTGTATTTTTTACTATTATTGAGATGTGAAAGAATGATAGATAAAAGAATATATCAAACCCTTTCCCCCGCTATCAGCTTAACACCTATAGTAGCTATAAAATATCAAAACCTTGGACCCTAGAACAACCCTGCTGGGTCAATTTGACCGAGCCCCTAAGACTACTAAAGAGAAAGAACCTCGGAAGCAAACTCACAGTTTAAAGATAATTACTTTATTAATAATATATATATATATATATATATATATATATATATATATATATATATATATATATATATATATAACAAACCAATGAATGAGATGTTGAATATTCACATAGGAGATGAGATAAATAACAATCCAATGAAACCAAGAAATTGAGATATGCAGTGTTTCCACCATAAACTCTTTCCTCCTACAAGGATAACTTCTGTTCCCATGAACATTTTGGTTTAAATTCCTACTACATTACCTCCAATTAAAACAAAAGATGTGAATCTATGACCTTAAATATCACTAGTATGTATTATAATTAATATTTAGTTACATATCTCAACTCTTAGTTATTAGAGAAAAAAAATTATGAACTTTGGAAAGATTTCCTCTGTTCTTCATTCTTCTGGAGAAAATGGACCTTCAAGCTGCTTTCCAGGGCCTGTTAATTAAAACAAACATTTCACCACTTTAGTCTTTAATGCTTAATTCCAAACGAACAATCAAACCATTCAAAGTTATAGAGTAAACCGGACCGGTCAAATATAATGAGAGGAGTATTAGAGATATTGATTTACCGCAAAGATAGGAATGGAGAAAAGGGTCTTCTCTACTTCTTCAAAATATAACAATTCTTGATTGAACATGCCAATCAATCGTGTCAGCTCAAATAGGATTATTTCAATCTGCTGATATTTAATCACCAAGACAAGTTTCTTATTATCATGTGTATAAGATTTTTTTTTTTTTTTTTTAAAAGGTCAATAACATAAATAAAGTGGACTTACTCGTGGGAGAAACTTGATGATGACGTCTTCGATCTCGTCCATGACTTCTATAGGCTATAGCTATGACCATTTCTTCATGTATGGACACCACATCTATCTATAACCTCCACATGATTAATCTTTTTCATTATCAAAAACATTATAAACAAATTTGTTTTCCAAAAGAAATAATATTATCTAACCGTGGCACCATGTACGAGGGGAGGGGTAAACGGACAGACAAAGCATGGAGTTTTCAGTTAGCTTGCTCAACGCTTCCGAGTTTTTTGCGTCTAATTATGACCACTCATTAAGTAAAGGCATTTGAAGCCTAAGCACTTCACGTAATTTGATTTCTTGACGGTGCCTTTGAACTTCAATCAAATTTTCCACTACGTAGTTCCTCAATTTGTATACTAGAGATTATACCGCGCTACGCGCAGTTTTGTTTCACGCTTATTTGCATTAAAACTATATAATTGGAATGTTGTTTTGTTTTTATTTGTTGTTGGTTGCTTTACATCTGAAGATTTGTTTCCATATATATTAGGGTTTATTACATCTGAAGATTTCTTTTTTTTTTTGCATAGTTATACTTTTTCATTATATTTTGTTGTTATTATATTTCGTGGTTAGTTAATGTATATCTACATATATATATATATATTTTAAAAAAAATGATTTGTTTAAAATTTCTGTAATGTGTTTGATTACATTTTGTTTGTAAATTTTGTTTTGAGGCATGGCCTTTTGGTTTTGTATTTTGTTTCTTTTTTTTGTTTTTTGTTTATTTTTTTTTCTATTTTAGTTTGTTAATTTTTTTGTTTCTATTGTTTGTATTATTGTAATTAAATGTTGCCTTGTTTTGGAAGGTGTAAATGAATGCATCCATGTTTTTTTTAGCTGCTTAAAGGTCACAGAGGTTTGTCTTCTCTTTCGAGATGATGATGATGACTGTGAAAATCCAAGCTACGCCCGGAAAGACATTTGACAATTGAGCTAGTTTATTTATAAAATCTAAATTGATTTTTTGTGTTATATGTAAAAATTACATTATTTTGTATCTGACATTATAACCAAGCGTATTATTTGAGGTAAAGAAAAAATTACCGTATCAAATATGAAGTAATATATAATATTTGAATTTTGTATATCTTTGGAATTGAGTTATTGTTGATGGTCACTCGACTATTATCTAAGGTGTCGTTGTATGTAATATCAAAACACGCTAAATATAAAGAGGAATTCTCATAACACAATTGACTGAGATATGTTCATATGGAGATAATAAGTAGGCTACAGCACAATCTGGTGAACAGTTTGAGCTTTCTTATTTATTCTCTTGAGTGGTGGCATGTGTGATTATAACCAAATATAAGAATCATTTAGATTTTGTGTTAATTCTCTAGGTGTGTTGAACTGTTGATATTCCCACTTTTAGCCTTTGTTTCTCTCTCAGAGGTTTTTTTCCTCGTTCTCTCTTTGTTACACTTCGTTTAGTTTCTTATTCTAGAGAGGCAGAAAACATTGTACGTACTCATAAAGACTATACTGTATTAGCTTGGATGTCTCTTACAATCCATGCACATACATCTTCTACTTGCACCCATACTCTAGACCTTACTTCTAGATCCTAGGCTCTTACACAAGCCACACCTACTCATGCTTAGACTGCACTGCATCAAAAACTGCACTTAGATTTTAGACATTAACTAACACAACATATTCACTCATTTGAGTCTAACTAAACAATTAGCCCGATTACTTCTTATTGTCTTAACTTAAGTCACGACAGTTTCACTTGTCTTATTGTTTGACATTGTTTTTTTCTTGTAGTTGACTCCTCTCTGCATCTTCTTCTTCTATGGTCGCTTTAATTCCAATCTTTTGTGATTCTTCTTCTTCTCATTCTTTGCCTCACAATGATTGTTCTTATTCTTTGCAGGTTTAATCGAAGACTCAATCTTCAACATGAACATGTCCGTCCTTTTCTTTGACAGATTCAGAAAGGAATGAAAGCACAATCCACAAGTTATATGAAACACAATTTAAATATTTGGATAAACTATTCATATAACTCAACCACATATTCTTTCTTATTGGTATCTAGACTTTGAAGTGCAGAAAAAGAAATGAACAACGATGTATCTTTTCTTTATTTAGGTCTTTCATAAACAAAAATAATAGCACGCCAAATCACTTTCAAAACAGAACAACGCAATAAACTCAGAAAAACATATATATCATGTAAGATTACTTATCAATACATAACCTCAAACTCCAAAAGGTAGATAGAAACCCTAAAATTTAAACAAACTACTATTAACCTATTAATAAAGATAAAGAAGCATAATGATGTTTTTGTGGGCAATTGCAGACTTTGTTTTACCTTGAGTTTATGTGGAACTTTTCGAGGGTTTTCATCGCCATCTCTCTGGTACGACTAATGACCATAAGGGCTGTCGTTTCATTTCGTTATATCCAATCACTCATCGTCTATGCTCGTCAAATTACGTACCCTTGATTTGGTTTGTTGTTTGCAATAGGTGAGGCTTTTCGGTTTTGTAATCCGAAAAATTTATGATCAATATTAAGAGGGGAAGACGAAGAATCTAAAGGAAAAATTTAATCGAATTTTTTTACTTGTTTTCTTGGGTTTTTTCTTATATTTGCTGCTTATGTGACATGCTCTAAGATAAGTGTGAACTTGGTTGAGGTGGACATTCTCACAGGGCTCAAATTGTCCTTTTATTAATAGTAATCCTTAGCCAAACCCAAAACAACTGATCCTGAAACCATTCATAAAAACAAATATGAATATTGTTATTAGTTACACTAGTAAATATATTTTTTTCTAAATGAAAAAAAGGAAGCACGTAAATATAAAACTTATTGTTTCATACTGTAAATTGAAAGATTCATATATTATGAATAATAAAATACAAAATTTATATTTTGGTCTAATACCATAGATATTATAAATGAAAAATCTGAAGTAAGAAAACATAAAAGATGAGATCTTTGCCTTTTATACGTACATAAGTGAAGAACGTTTAAAAAAAACAAATATACGCAAAATAATAATAATAATAATATCAATAATAATAATAATAGTAATAATAATAATAATAATAATAATAATAATAATAATAATAATAATAATAATAATAATAATAATAATAATAATAATAATAATAACACATATAATTATTATTCATTATGTAAACTAAAAAGCAAAAAATAAGTTAAAACATCTAAGTGGCACAGTAGTTACAAGTAAACTCAAGTGTGGAGAGGATAAGGGTTCGAATCTTACTTTTTCCCAATAAGTGAAATATTCTTAATCACCAAAGTCATCTTCTTCCCCATTTTTTTTTAGAAACCCTACGGCGCAGATCTTTGCTCTTCAACCATTTTTTTTTAATTCTCTTTCATTTTCCCACCATAATTTTGTTAAAATAAGTATATTGGTTCAATATTTACCCAAATTCGATCTAAAACTCAAAGATATTATCAGATTATAAGGTCAATCGAATTTGAGAACATTGATTGATGTGTCTTTAATAAATGAAAATCTGCGAGAGAAAGGCAAAAAAAAGAGTTTCAGAGATACTTTTTTCTTTTTTCTGTTTTTATGAAACCTTTATTAATCTTCTCACAACTTCTTTTACAAAAATGTAGCAAAATTGATCTGTTTTTACGAGGAAACGAAATGTATTTGGGAGGTAAGCGGGACCTCTCTCTCTTATAACAACTGAGGTAAAGGGGGACCTCTATGGCTCTATCTCTCTCAAACTCTGCTGCCATCAAACTAGTGTTATAGCGTAGGTTGTCATTTTAAGGATGTTTATTTATTATTTTTAAATCTAATAATCCCATATTTATAACATCATGTGAGAATTAAAGAAGGAAGGGGGAACCATTTATAACATAAATTTATAGACTAAACAAAATTAAACAAAAAGAAAAATGCATACCCAGACATACGTGAGGAGGAAGGGGTGAGATAACTGGTTAAAAAATATTAAGACTATTATTACTGGTTGTTACTTCCAGAAATTCTTTTGTTAAAAAGTAATAAAAAAAATACAAAAAAAGAGAGAGAAAGGAAGAGAAACGTTTCTAAAATTACTAGGGGAAGAAACGTTTTTCACTCTACTTCTCCATATGTCAATTATTAGTTACATGTTAAAATATTAATTTTTTTTTTCAACTCAATATTGCAACAGCTTCAGATCAAACAAAGAAGAAAAATACATAGACCAAACTCAATATTGCATGGAGTCATTTGATTGGATCAGTTTTCAAATACATTATCTCTATCATAAATAATACGACTAGATTAAGAATTACAATTAACAGTTTTCTGACTAGAGAGGTATGGAAAGAAAATCATAAGTCAAACATAAATATGACTTTGTAAACTTGGTTGGACAACTTTTGTAAATAATCTCATGACTTCCTTCTTTGTTTTCTATATAGATCTATGGTTGATTTCTATATCTTATAATATTATCTTTTCTTTTATTTTTCTATATTTATTTCCAATTTATCAATTTATTTGATCTCTTTCTTTTTATGTCCATTATTATTTTTCAGTAGTTACAAGTAAACTCAAGTGTGGAGAGGATAAGGGTTCGAATCTTACTTTTTCCCAATAAGTGAATATTCTTAATCACCAAAGTCATCTTCTTCCCCAATTTTTTTTAGAAACCCTACGGCGCAGATCTTCGCTCTTCAACCATTTTTTTTTAATTCTCTTTCATTTTCCCACCATAATTTTGTTAAAATAAGTATATTGGTTCAATATTTACCCAAATTCGATCTAAAACTCAAAGATATTATCAGATTATAAGGTTGATCGAATTTGAGAACATTGATTGATGTGTCTTTAATAAATGAAAATCTGCGAGAGAAAGGCAAAAAAAAAGAGTTTCAGAGATACTTTTTTCTTTTTTTTTTCTGTTTTTATGAAACCTTTATTAATCTTCTCACAACTTCTTTTACAAAAATGTAGCAAAATTGATCTGTTTTTACGAGGAAACGAAATGTATTTGGGAGGTAAGCGGGACCTCTCTCTCTTATAACAACTGAGGTAAAGGGGGACCTCTATGGCTCTATCTCTATCAAACTCTGCTGCCATCAAACTAGTGTTATAGCGTAGGTTGTCATTTTAAGGATGTTTATTTATTATTTTTAAATCTAATAATCCCAAATTTATAACATCATGTGAGAATTAAAGAAGGAAGGGGGAACCATTTATAACATAAATTTATAGACTAAACAAAATTAAACAAAAAGAAAAATGCATACCCAGACCTACGTGAGGAGGAAGGGGGTGAGATAACTGGTTAAAAAATATTAAGACTATTATTACTGGTTGTTACTTCCAGAAATTCTTTTATTAAAAAGTAATAAAAAATACAAAAAAAGAGAGAGAAAGGAAGAGAAACGTTTCTAAAATTACTAGGGGAAGAAACGTTTTTCACTCTACTTCTCCATATGTCAATTATTAGTTACATGTTAAAATATTAATTTTTTTTTCAACTCAATATTGCAACAGCTTCAGATCAAACAAAGAAGAAAAATACATAGACCAAACTCAATATTGCATGGAGTCATTTGATTGGATCAGTTTTCAAATACATTATCTCTATCATAAATAATACGACTAGATTAAGAATTACAATTAACAGTTTTCTGACTAGAGAGGTATGGAAAGAAAATCATAAGTCAAACATAAATATGACTTTGTAAACTTGGTTGGACAACTTTTGTAAATAATCTCATGACTTCCTTCTTTGTTTTCTATATAGATCTATGGTTGATTTCTATATCTTATAATATTATCTTTTCTTTTATTTTTCTATATTTATTTCCAATTTATCAATTTATTTGATCTCTTTCTTTTTATGTTCATTATTATTTTTTTATGATCTAAACATAGAAATATTTGATCTCTTTCTTTTTATATTATTCATTTATACGTAAACATAAAGAGATGCCATTACCAGAAAAGGTGAGACAAAGAAGCTACGTTTAGACCATAGACAAATATTTCTATGTTTGCATGTATATTATTATTATTATACATGTCACATAAGTTTGTACGTACCATGATGCTCAAAGGAGCTGCGAAAACACAAACGGAAAAGCCGACGCAAATCCCTCCAAGGACTTTCTCTCACGGTTCGATCCTTTGGTTAAGAGCTCGCAAACAAGAATAATAGCAGCAAAACCCAAGAAATTCAAGAGCCCAAGAACCTTCAAAGTCGTTGATATATTATCATCAGTGAAATACCTAAACTTTTTTTTTTTTTTTTGTAATACAAGTGCATGTTTTTAATAAACGAAAAGAAATGGGAAGGTTTAAAACATACTCTAGCTTTCTTGTTAGCATAAGTGATGAAGAATGATGTATATGGTCTCGATGAAGCACCCCACAGCTGTTTATGGTGATGAGAAGGAAGCCTGCTCCATCTTTTTGCATAGCGTAGTAAATCCATAGCATCGCGCTAACGAGCGCTGACACGTAGGGAAGTGATTCAAAACCTTCAATCGCTTTTTTTCTTGCAGATTCTTACAAAAGTCGTTGGCCTGAAAATAGTAATATCCAAAACATTTTTTTTATTATGAGAAAAGAAAAAGAAAGAAAGAAACAAAGAGTGTTTGAGATAGATGACGCTTGCACTAGTGCCAGGAAAACAATGAATGATATGATGTTGCCTGCAAAAATACATATTTCAAAGATAGTACAGTTAAATTTTATATGCACTTACCAATAATAGTTACAGCCTTACAGGATATATAATAGTAGTATATAATTATAATTTTATATAACTTTGGTGTTTGTTTATGAATGCTTGATGATACTAATAATTACCCATGATTCCAAATGTAACTGCCAATACGTTGTGAGTTAGAGCCATTGTTATTTTGCGAATGAGCGAGCTCTTCAAGTATCTTTCTGAGTATATATCGAAGAAAACTAATAAGGAA
This sequence comes from Camelina sativa, assembly GCF_030686135.1. Lineage (NCBI taxonomy): Eukaryota > Viridiplantae > Streptophyta > Magnoliopsida > Brassicales > Brassicaceae > Camelina > Camelina sativa. The sequence continues at coordinate 9,590,192 of NC_141891.1, read as the reverse complement.
ACAAGAGAAGGGGATTTAGAGAAAGATCTTCAACTCTTGATGCCTCTATTTGAGTTTTCTTCGATATGAATTAACTAGCGAGGCCATTGGCACACTATATATAGCGAGAGGGTAACCTGTGTAAGGGTTCCAAGTTTATATGGTAGGGACGTCGTCGTTTCGCGGTATAAGAGAGAGAAGAACATCGCATAATGGTCTCAATCAGATATATCTATGGTTTTTTAATAGGGAAAATGTCAAAAAAATCCCCAACTTACCAAAAGTGTTGAAAAAAAGCATCAACTTTCATTGTGGTGAATTAAATAGCTAACTTTAGTTGACTTTTAAATTAAATCGTTAACTTTTGTTGACTTATCTAAATAAGGCATGTCTCTAAGTCAACTAACGGATGAATTTAACGGATTAAGTCAACAATAACAGTGTAAGTTAAACGCCGTCGTTTTGCCATTTAAAACGGTAGAAGAGAATGTTGAGCTATAGTTTCGAACCTTTAGTGAGACCGAGGACCAGAGTGTTACAGCTGAGGGTGTTGGTGAGTCGCAGGGTGTTCCGGGGGATTCCGTGAGTGTGGCAGGAGGGGGCGGTGTTGATGCTCCAGTGGCCGGTGATGCTAGGGTCCTGGGTGTGGGAGTCCCAGCGGGTGGAGTCCCTGGTGTTGACTTTGCGGCTTTGCTAGCACAAGTGTTAGAGCGGTTACCACCAGTGGTACAGGCTCGGGCTCAGGTAGTGCCACCAGTTGTGGCGGAGAAGCGGCAGCTAGTTGCTGCGGATGTGGGGGTCCATGCTCGTTATCTCAGCATGTTGACAGAGATGGGTCGGTTGCGTACTGAGCAGTTTCCGGGAGGTGTAGATCCTACTGTTGCGGATGCGTGGAGGACGAGGGTGGAACATAACTTCCATACTCTGAGATGTCCTGAGGAGTTCTGGGTGGACATAGGGGTCTACTTTTTGAGTGGTGATGCTGAGTTGTGGTGGAGATCTGTGGCTGCTAGGAGGGTGCAGCGGGAGATGACTTGGGCTGACTTTGTCTTGGAGTTCAACCGCAAGTAGTTTCCTAGAGAGGCATTGGATCGTTTGGAGGTGCAGTTCCTTCAGTTGTCTCAGGGGACACGGTCAGTGCGGGACCTGGACTTGGAGTTTAGTCGACTTCTTTGTTATGGGGGTCGGGCTATGGAGCCTGAGGAGGCTCAGATCAGGAGGTTTTTGAGGGCTCTACGTGATGATTTGAGAGTTCACTATAGAGGGCGGAGTTATGCTACGCGTGCAGAGCTGGTTGAGACTGCAGCAGAGATTGAGGAGGATATCCGGGCACAGTCAGTGTCGGTTACTCCAGCGGTTTAGCCTGGTAGGGCTCAACAGCAGGGTGGTTCGAGCAGGGGCGGTAGGCCTGCACAGGGAACCAAAAGGAAGTGGGAGGCTACGCAGAAGCCGAGTGGTGCGAGTTGCTTCGGTTGTGCGAGCAAGGATCACAAGGTTGCTAGTTGTCCCAAGAGGAGTGCTCCGACGGTAGGGCCTCGGGTATGTTATCATTGTAGGGAGATAGGGCACATCAGGCCCATGTGTCCCAAGTTGCAGCCGGCAGCAGTGGCAGCGTTGCAGCAGGTGCAGCCTGGAGCTCAGCAGGTAGCACAGATTGAGCAGGCGCCACGGGTTTACACGACAGCAGAGGCTGGTGGAACTAGTGCTGGAGCGATCACAGGTATAATTTCTGGTACTTAAACTTTGTGAATACTAGTAGGTTCAGATTTTATATTTTTCTGTGATAAAGTGTTAGGTTCTCAACACATGAGGTTTGTGTAGGGACCTTGTTGGTGGGCGGGTTTAAGTCCCATGTTATGTTTGATTCTGGAGCTTCTCACAGCTTCATTACTCCGGAGTGTGCAGAGAGTGCGGGGATCAGTGGGGATCCTGGAGAGCGTACATGAGTTGTTAGAGTTGTGGGAGGAAAGTTCCTGAGAGTTATTGGACGGGTTAGAGGAATCGATATTCAGATCGCAGGAGAGTCGTGGCCAGCGGATTTGCTTATCAGTCCAGGGGAGTTGTATGATGTTATTCTCAGGATGGATTGGATGCATCGGCATAGGGTGCATTTGGATTGCTATCGGGGTAGAGTGGAGTTTGAGCGTCCAGAAGGAAAGTTGGTTTTTCAGGGTATTAGACCAACTTCGGGGAGTCTCGTGATCTCGGCCATTCAGGCTGGGAAGATGATCGAGAAGGGCCGTGAGACTTATTTGGTTACTATATCGATGCCAGTGGGGAAGTTTACGGTTAGCAGCATTCCGGTAGTAAAAGAGTTGAGGATGTGTTTCGGTCTTTGCAGGGATTACCACCATCTCGGTCGGATCCTTTTACCATTGAACTGGAACCGGGGACGACGCCGTTATCCAAGGCTCCTTACAGAATGGCTCCAGCAGAGATGGCAGAGCTGAAGAAGCAGCTAGAGGATTTGTTGAGTAAGGGATTCATCCGTCCTAGTGTGTCACCGTGGGGAGCGCTGGTGTTGTTTGTCAAGAAGGGTGTTGTTTGTCAAGAAGAAGGATGGGAGTTTCCAGTTGTGTATTGATTGCCGAGGTTTGAACCGGGTTACTGTGAAGAACAAGTACCCTCTCCCGAGGAATTATGAGTTGTTGGATCAGTTGAGGGGTGCTACTTGGTTCTCTAAGGTAGATCAGGCGTCGGATTATCATCAGATACTGATAGATGAGGCAGATGTGAGGAAGACTGCTTTCAGGATGAGGTATGGTCATTATGAGTTCGTAGTTATGCCCTTCGGGTTGACTAACGCACCAGCAGCGTTTATGAGATTGATGAACAGTGTGTTTCAGGAGTTTCTGGATGTATCTGTCATCATTTTCATCGACGATATTATGGTTTATTCTAAGAGTCCTGAAGAGCATGCAGTGCATTTGAGGGCGGTTATGGAGAAGCTGCGGGAGCAGAAATTGTTTGCTAAGTTGAGCAAGTGCAGTTTTTGGCAGCGTGAGATGGGTTTTCTGAGTCATATAGTGTCTGCAGACGGGGTTTCTGTAGATCCAGAGAAGATTCAGGCTATCAGAGATTGGCCTAGACCGCAGAATGCCACAGAGATCAGGAGTTTTCTTGGATTGGCAGGTTACTACAGGAGGTTTGTGTAGGGGTTTGCAAGAAGAGCACGTCCTATGACTAAGTTGACAGGGAAGGATGTTCCTTTTGTTTGGTCAGAAGAGTGTGAGGAAGGCTTTGCAAGCCTGAAGGAGATGTTGACTACTACGCCAGTGTTGGCTTTGCCTGAGCAGGGAGAACCCTATGTGGTTTATACAGATGCATCTAGAGTTGGTTTGGGGTGTGTTCTGATGCAGCATGGGAAGGTGATTGCCTACACATCGCGGCAGTTGCGGGTGCATGAAGGCAACTATCCTACTCATGATTTGGAGAGGGGTGTTGTAGTTTTTGCCCTGAAGATTTGGAGATCTTATCTTTATGGTGCAAAGGTGCAGGTGTTTACAGATCATAAGAGTCTGAAGTATATATTCACTCAGCCTGAGTTGAATTTGAGGCAGAGGCGGTGGATGGAACTTGTGGCAGATTATGATTTGGAGATAGCTTATCATCCTGGTAAGGCTAACACGGTTGCAGATGCTCTGAGTCGGAAGAGGGTAGCTTCGGCTCAGGAGTAGGAGATGGAGTCTCTGGTAGGGGAGATCAGTGCTTTGAGCTTGTGTGTTGTTTCACAGGAACCGTTGGCTTTGGAAGCAGTAGATAGAGCAGATCTTCTGAGTAGGGTGCGGTTGGCTCAGGAGAAGGATTTGGGGCTGGTGAATGCCTCTAAGGATGTGGATTCGGAGTATCAGGTCTCAGATGATGGTACTATCTTGGTGCACGGTCGGGTTTGTGTGCCCAAGGATGAGGAGTTGAGGCAGGAGATTCTGAGAGAGGCTCATGCGAGCAAGTTGTCTATTAATCCAGGAGCGACTAAGATGTACCGTGATCTCAAGAGGTACTATCATTGGGTCGGGATGAAGAAGGATGTGGCTTGTTGGGTTTCGAGGTGTGATGTGTGTCAGCTAGTGAAGGCTGAGCATCAGGTTCCTGGCGGGTTACTGAAGAGTTTACCCATTCCTGAGTGGAAGTGGGATATGATCACCATGGATTTCGTGGTAGGATTATCAGTGTCACGGACTTTTGATGCTATTTGGGTCATTCTGGACCGGTTGACTAAGTCAGCGCATTTTCTGGCCATTAAGAAGACTGATGGAGCAGCGGTCTTGGCTAAGAAATATGTGAGAGAGATAGTCAGATTGCATGGGGTGCCAGCGAGCATTGTGTCTGATAGGGATTCTAAGTTCACTTCGGTGTTCTGGAAGGCATTTCAGGCAGAGATGGGCACTAAGGTGCATATGAGTACAGCTTATCATCCCCAGACTGATGGACAATCAGAGAGGACGATCCAGATGCTGGAGGATTTGCTGAGGATGTGTGTGTTGGACTGGGGTGGCCATTGGGCAGATCACCTAAATCTGGTAGAGTTTGCTTACAACAACAGTTATCAGGCGAGCATTCAGATGGCTCCTTATGAGGCTTTGTATGGGAGACCATGTCGTACACCATTATGCTGGACTCAGGTGGGGGAGAGGAGCATGTTTGGTGCTAGTTTTGTTCAGGAGACCTCAGAGAAGATTCGAGCTCTCAAGCTGAACAGGAAGGAGGCTCAGGATAGGCAGAGGAGTTATGCTGATAAGAGGAGGAGAGATCTTGAGTTTCAGGTAGGAGACAGAGTGTACCTCAAGATGGCCATGTTGCAGGGTCCGAACAGGTCATTGTCAGAGGCTAAGTTGAGTCCAAGGTATATGAGTCCATTCAGAGTGCTTGAGCGGGTTGGACCAGTGGCATATAGATTGGAGTTACCTGAGGTTATGAGTGCATTCCAAAAGGTTTTCCATGTGTCTACGTTGCGGAAGTGTCTCCGTGAGGGTGAACAGGTGTTGGCTAAGATTCCTGAGGATCTTCTGCCTAACATGACTGTGGAGGCGAGGCCAGTGAGGGTTCTCGAGAGGAGGATCAAGGAACTTCGGAAGAAGAAGATTCCTTTGATGAGAGTCCTGTGGGACTGTGATGGTGTTGAGGAGCAGACTTGGGAGCCTGAGGCTAAGATGAAGGCAAGGCTTAAGAAGTGGTATGAGAAGCAAGCCGCAACTTGAACTTGTCTAGCTAGGTCCCATCTGTAATCCGTGGCTGGAGCGGGAATGGAGTATTCCAGCCTATCTCTCTTGTTACTCGGTCGCTTGGGGTAGTTGGTTGTGTGACTCAGTAACAAGATGAGGTGGTGCTCGGGGTACAAAGTTTCCGCGAGGCGGGATTTTTGGAGGAAAGTTTCCTGAAATGGAAGTTTCTTAAAGTGGAAAGTTTCCAAAAATGGAAAGTGCTAAATATGGAAAGTTTTACGGGAGTTAGAATTTATCCATTTTAGCGGTGGGAAGCTTTGAAGGGGCTTGTATGGCCTTTGTGGCGAACTTTCGAGTCAGTGTGACACATGTATTTTCTGGAAAAAAAAACCCAATTCCTCGATCTCTTCGTCCTCGCCGTTTATACTATGGTCAAACAAAGCTGGTGATCCCAGCCATGGCTCTCTCGACAAATTTCAGCAATTCCGACGATGATGTTAAACCCATCGATGGTCGAATTCTTCTTAGTCGAGCCTAGAATATGTTCTTAGCATGCCTTCTTCAAGCTCTCTCGTGTTACTGACCTATCAAAGAAGAAGCTAATCCTTCACCAACCACCACCATCGTCTTCCTCTTTGTCTCCTTGCCGGTTGTTACCTTATGCTCCGAATCTTGTGGTGTTGTCTTCCTCCTCCGTTGTGATTAGCTGTCTCAGCGGTGGTAGAGTTTCCTCCAACGATTCGTATGTATCTACTCGCCGGTCTAAGTTGGATTGCGGTTTCACTGTGATTGCGAATTTGGTGAATCGGATCCAGCCGCTTGATATGTCTGTTAAGGCTTATCCTATTCAGCTAAGGATTCCATGAAACAGACGATTTTTCTTCTATGCTTGGACTCCTTCCTTCCGATCAATTCTCCGTTTCCGTTACCATCTCCGAGCAGCCTCTCTCTCATTTCCTTATCTCTCCCATCATCACCGAGTATATATTTTGAATCTATCTCTCTCTGTCTGATGACAATTTTGTTAATTTCTAGAACACTGTGGATTTAGGGATTTTGGTTTCTTTATGGTTTTATTAAGTATACGTTGTGGAATGCAGAGTATCGTGTATCACTTAGGAGGAACTTTGACATACCGATTGATCCTAGAAAGGAGGAGGATCAGTCTTTGGAAGACGATGTTAGATTTTGTTCTGAGAAGGGAGTGGGTGAGGATTTAGGGAATTGTGTTGAAGAATTAGAGAGACTGAGTCATCAAGTGTTTGGAGACTTGTCACCTGAAGCATTGAGTTATATTCAGCATTTGCAGTCTGAGTTATCTACCATGAAAGAGGTAATTGTCAATAGCTGATTATTGACAACAGAGCTTCCTTGTCTTTATACAAAAGCTTAATTTGTATAGATATGCAGTAACTGCTCTCATGATAAGCTATTATAGATTAGTGAATAGACAAGAGAAAGACTATTTCTGTTATATTACTGATAAAGTTTTATTCTTTTTGTGGATGGTTGATCTCTTCTTCGTCACTGCCCATCTGCAATTCCTTCCTCTACTCATCAATTTATCTGAGTATGATCTCTAATTCTCTAAAACCATATAATTCTATTTCGTTCGTTTGGGTTTGGATCTTTGAAAGTGTTTTTGTGTTATTTGTTTTGAAGTTATCATCATCTTCATCCATTGAACTTTGTCAGCTTCGTTGATTGAGAACTGTTCGAGTCGTTGTTTTGCAGCGGCTCCTTTTGTGGGTTTATGTTATCAGCTGGATGTGTGGTACTTACAGAGATAAGCTTAGAGATGGGTCATGCATTGTTTAGTTTTGATTCGATTCTTTAGTTTTTACGGGAAATGTTGAGTTCCGATCTGATACATGGTGTTGTGTTTTAAAAAACAATAATGCCATCTTCTTCTTCTTCTTCTTTCGAAGCACACTAATTTATTGTTCACATGTTTGTTTCTGGAATGCATTAATGGGTTTCTTTGTTTTGGTGAAAAAGTTGAGACCTTTCTTGATTTGTTTTGGAGCAAATTGATCACCCCCTTAAAACGTTGAATAATAACTTAAATTGATACTGATGCTTGCTGGAAAAAACATCAACACTGGACTCCATGGGATCGGGAACATGAGGAAAGAAGAATTCTTAGAGTCACTATGGGCCATGATGCCCCATACATGTGTAACTTAAATGACATTGACAACACATGCGAGAAGTGCTACCACTACAAGCTTATGGTCAAGGTCGTTTACATGATCTAAGAAAGAAAACAAATAATATATAACCATCTCATTGTTATCATATCTATTTTCTTTTACCATATTTTCAGTTATTTTATTTCCCAAAATCATGTATAACCTCCAGTTATATGAATTCCAATATCAATGTTTGTTCTATTAACAGTTTATTACGAACTTAATTTTAAAACAAAGTATAAAAATAACAAGGCTGTAAGCAGATACCAATTGAAACGCGAAAACATATTTATTCCCATTCCCTTTCCTCGGGGATTCTCTATCTTGGCGATGGTGATGAGATAAGAAACCAATTCGGTGCCGGTTAGATTGGGCATTGGCAAATGAGGATTGGTATGAGTTGTTTGGTCAGTCATTTGTGGAATATCTACCAATGGTTGCATCAGATCATAAACTGTTAGTGGCCACTATCTTAGATAAAATTCCTAGGGGGAAACAGTGCTTTCGGTTTGATAAACGGTGGGTAGGTAAGGAAGGTCTCCTGGATGCCATTACCGACAGCTGGACGGATTCCCAGGTATTATATGACGGGGATTTTGTCGGGAAAATTACAAATTGTCGACGATCGATCTCTCGGTGGCGAAAGGATCTCCAACCCTTTGGTCGGGACTCCATTGAAACGCTAAAACGGGATTTGGATGTTTACCAACATGACGATGCAAGGACTCCGGAGGACATATTGGATCTAACTTTAAAGTTAAAGGATGCCTATCGGTATGAAGAGGTGTACTAGCAGCAGAAGAATCGGAGTCTTTGGATGCAGGTTGGAGATCATAATTCCAAATATTTTCATGCCCAAACGAAACAACGGCGTGCTAGAAACCGGATTGTTGGGCTTTATAATACAGATGGTGTTTGGGCAACAGAGGAAAAAGATTTACAACAAGTAACAGTTTCTTATTTTGACGAACTGTTTACGTCCACAAATCCTGAGGTTTTTGAGGATGCCTTGGAGGAGATATCCACGGTTATCATGGATCATGATGATGGTAAATTGACAGCGCCTGCTACAGAAAAAGAAAAACGCTTTGTGCTCTTCATGATGCATCCGGAAAAGGCACTTGGTCCTGATGGTATGACAACTCTTTTTTACCAGAAGGCCTGATATATTATCAAGGTGGACCTAGTCTTATTGGTTAATTCCTTCCTTCAATCTGGTACCTTTGATGAACGTCTCAATGATACTAATATTTGTCTTATCCCAAAAACGGAAAGACCGACACGGATGACGGAGATGTGGCCGATAAGTCTGTGCAATGTGGGCTATAAAATTATTTCTAAAGTTCTTTGTCAGCAGTTAAAACTGGTATTGCCTAATATTATTTCGGACACTCAATCGGCTTTTGTAGCCGGTCGTTTGATTTCTGATAATATTCTTATTGCCCAGGAGATGTTTCACGGCCTCCACACGAACCCTTCGTGCAAATCAAAATATATGGCAATCAAGACGGATATGAGTATAGCCTATGACCGGGTTGAGTGGCCTTTTATTGCTCACCTACTTCGTAAGATGGGTTTCTGTGAGAAATGGATCACCTGGATCATGTGGTGTATACAATCCGTGCGGTATAGGGTTCTTATAAATGGACAGCCACAAGGGCTGATAGTTCCAAATCGTGGGCTTCGCCAGGGCGACCCTTTGTCACCATATTTATTTATGTTGTGCATGGAAGTTTTGGTTGCGAATATCCAAAAGGCCGAACGGGATATAGGTGGCTAGGACCTCTCCCTCTATATCCCATCTCTTATTTGCGGATGATAGCTTGTTTTTCTGCCAAGCTAAGAGGGAGCAACGTGAGGTCATTTTACGGATATTAAAACAGTATGAAGGGGTTTCAGGTCAGCAAATAAACTTCACAAAATATTCTCTGCAATTTGGGCATAAGGTCCCCGATGAGACCAAAGAAGAGTTGAAAACAGTCTTAGGGATTTCAACTTTAGGCGGGATGGGTACTTATTTAGGTTTACCGGAGAGCATGTGTGGGTCCAAAACAAAACTAATTTCTTTTGTCAGAGAAAGGCTTCATACCAAGGTTAATGGGTGGTCTTTAAAACTTTTATCTAAGGGGGCCAAGAGGTAATGATAAAATCTGTTACTACCGCTTTACCTACCTATGTGATGTCTTGTTTTCGTCTCCCAAAATCAGTCATAGCAAAACTAAGTAGTGCGGTATCAAACTTTTGGTGGAAAACTAACGGTCACTCGGGGGGCATGCATTGGATGACCTGGAATAAGCTTTGCTCTAGCAAAGCGAATGGTGGTTTAGGCTTTCGGAGTGTAGATGATTTTAATACTGCTGTTCTCCTTGCCAAACAATTATGGCGGCTGATATCGATGCCGGATTCGCTTTTCTCGAGAGTATTCAAAGGTTGGTATTTCCGTAAATCGGATCCTTTGGAACCTATCAAATCATATTCCCCGTCTTATGGATGGAGGAGTTTTATCTCCGCTCGACCTCTGGTAAATAAAGGGCTTATTAAAAGAGTTGGGTCTAGGGCTTCCATTTCAGTGTGGACAGATCCCTCAATACCAGCTCAATCCCTGATGCCAGCTTTACAACAAGACTCTAATGTTGACACGTCACTTACAGTGGACCATTTCATTGACACTGGGACAAATTCGTGGAAGATTGACTTGCTCACTACTACCTTTGTCCTGGAAGATGTCTCTTTGATACGCGCTATGCTGTTGAGGATCCCTCATTCTGTGGTTCTCTAGGTTGGCATTTTACCAAAACTGGCAAATATACGGTTAAATCGGGTTACCAAACAATTCATAAGGATCCGCTGGTGGGGGTTTGTGGCCCGGATATTTGGTCGTTGCAAGCTTATGTTTGGAAAGTCAAGTTTCCACCTAAGGTAAAACATTTTATGTGGCAAGTCCTTTCTAGTTGTGTAGCTGTCACGAGGAATTTACACAATCGAGGTATAGGGTGTGACCCAGGGTGCAGTCGGTGTGGCGATCCGCAAGAATCTATAAATCATGCCATTTTCCTATGCCCGCCTGCTCTCCAAACTTGGGCGCTTTCTCAGGTTCCAACAGCTTCGAGCGTGTTCCCATCAGAGTCGTTATATGCAAATATGGATTATCTTTTCTGACACACGCCAAAGGTTGCTAATACTTCCATGTTTCCTTGGTTGTTATGGTACATCTGGAAAGCAAGGAACGAGAAGGTTTTTGAGGCTTTGGATAAGGATCCCAGAGATGTTATACAACTTGCGGAGAGTGAGGAAAAGGCTTGGACTTCAGCTCAATTAGAACTTCTACATGAGCCGCAACCACTCCCTATCGGTCATGTACACACCACGGGTTATTCGGGTCTCAGGTGTTTCATTGATGATTCTTGGAAGGAAAGTGATATTTTTGCAGGTATAGGGTGGTTTTGTTCCCGCTATGAAGACCCCTCGCCAACTATGGGGGCTGCAAACCTCCGTCGTAGCTTGTTAGCTCTTCATGTAGAGGTGGAAGCTTTGGTGTGGGCAATGAAGTGTATGATGGAAGCAAACAAGAGAGATGTGGTGTTTGTAACCGACTGCTCCGATTTGGTGAAGATGGTGTCTTTTCCAGCAGAGTGACCCGCCTTCTCAACGTACCTAGAAGAGATCCAGAATGATAAGAGGAGTTTTTCTGATTTTTCTTTAATTTTAGTTTCTCGCCAAGCTAATTCCAAAGCGGATAATTTGGCTCGTAAAGTACGGGCCAAACCGCTATTGAGTTTATTGTAAACGATGTTCCTTCACATTGGTTGTTTTAAGCTAATCAATTAAAGCTGTTGACAAAAAAAAAATTATTCTCGTTCTTAACATTTATTCAAAAGAAAAATACTTAGGTTCATCCATACGAGTGAACCTCTCCATTCACTCCCTCTTCTCTCAGCCAATCAGAATCTTCCATCTAATATTTCATTTAAAAAAAATCAAAATTAAATTAAAAAGCAAACCAAATTAAAGAAACAATTATGTATACTTTTAATTAAGGAAAGTTAAATATTGGTTTGGTTTAGATTTTTAAAATTAGAATAAAATTATATGTCGGTTTGGTATTACAAATGAAGTGATTAGGGTTTAGATTTTACAATTAAAATAAAATTATATGTCGTTTTGGAATTACAAACGATGTGGTTAGGGTTTAGATTTTGTAATTAGAACAAAATTATATGTCGGCTTGGGTTCACAAATGAGATGGTTAAGCTTTAGATTTTACAAGTAGAACTGTAACGCCCGCGAACCAATTTGTGTATTTTTGGTGTGGGTGTCGATCGACACCCTTGGTGGCATCGATCGACACCAAGTGTTCCGGTTTGGGCGGGTTCGTTTTAATTGCTGATTGGTTCGGTTTTGGTTAATTAAAATCCCTAAATCGCATTTAGGTGTTAAGGGACGAATTAAGGGTTTTGGAGAGTCTCATTGTTGTCGCCGTTGAGTGAAAAAGAGAGAAAAGAGAGAAAAGCGTTCTTGAGTTTTTCTGGGCTTGTTCTTGGAGATTTTGGAGAGATCTGAGGCAGTAGAAGTGTTAGCTGTTGCTGGAAACGAAGGGGGAGCTTCTGGGGGTGTTGTTTTTCACGTTCCTCAATTCAATCTTCCTGTTCTTGAGGTGAGTGCTTGACCATGGTTGATCTAAGCATGAGATCTCCTTTGTTTTGTGTGATTCCTTGTTATTTGTGGTGTTTGCTTGCTTGGGTACATTGTATTTGTGATTTCTAGTGAATTCCGAGATGGTTAGACGTGTTAGGAGTCGATTCTGTGTTGATTGGAATCGGAGTTCGTCGCTGAGTTTCGCGCAGATCGTGACTGCAGAAGAGGCATCGATCGATACCACTTTTGTGGAGCATCGATCGGCACCGTCTCGAGTAGCATCGATCGGCACCATTC